>NW_007250718.1:147151-148333 GCF_000164805.1 Carlito syrichta
CTAGCCCCAGTGGTAGGCAGGGAGGCTTTGTCGAAGATGAGTTGGTTGAGAAATTGAGGTTTTGCTTCTGGAATCTCAATTCTATTCCATTGATCTATATACCTGTTCCTATAACAATACCAAGCTGTTTTGATGATAGTAGCATTATAGTAAAGTTTGAGGTCTGGTATTGTGATACCTTCTGCTTTGTTTTTTTTTGTTGAGGATTGTTCTGGCTATTCCTGGTCAATTGTGTTTCCATATAAATTCCTGTGTTGTTTTTTTCAAGGTCTGAGAAGAATGTTGCTGGTAATTTGATGAGTATTGCATTGAATTTGTAGATTGCCTTAGGTAAGATGGAAATCATCACAATGTTGATTCTTCCAATCCATGAGCATGGGAGATTTTTCCACTTGTTTGTGTCATCTTTGATTTCTTTGAGCAGTGTTTTGTAGTTTTCATTGTAAAGGTCTTTCACGTTTCTGGTTAGGAAGATGCCAAGGTATTTCATTATTTTTGTGGCTATTGTGAATGAAATTGTGTTTTTTATTTGGGTTTCTGTTTGTTTATTATTGGTGTAAAGAAATGTGATTGTCTTTTGCACATTTATTTTGTATCCTGAGACTTTGCTGAAGGCCTTTATCAGTGTAAGGAGGTTTGTGACAGATTCTCTTGGGTTTTCAAGGTATACAATCACATCGTCTGCAAAGAGAGATAACTTGACTTCCTCTTTTCCTATTTGGATACCCCTGATTGTCTCCTCTTCTCTGATTGCTCAAGCCAGTACTTCCAATACTATGTTGAACAGGAGGGGTAAGAGTTGGCATCCTTGTCTTGTTCCAGTTTTCAGGGGAAATGGTTCCAATTTTTGCCATTTAGGGGTATGTTGGCTGTGGGTTTCTTGTAGATGGCTTTTACTATTTTGAGGTATGTTCCCCGTATGCCTAGATGTTCGAGGGTTTTTATCAAGAATGGGTGCTGGATTTTATCAAAAGCTTTTTCTGCATCTAATGATATAACCATGTGGTTTTTGTTTTGACATCTGTTGATGTATTTAATTACATTTATGGTTTTATGAATGTTGAACCAGCTTGTATCCCAGGTATGAAGCCTACTTGGTCATGATGGATGATTTTTGAGATGTATTGTTGAATCTGGTTTGCTAGGATCTTGTTGAGAATATTAGCATCTATGTTCATCAAA
>NW_007250718.1:149036-266020 GCF_000164805.1 Carlito syrichta
ATTCTCTGTTTTGATTTCATCATTGACCCAGGAGTTGTTTAGCATCATGCTGTTTAGTGTCCATGTCTTTGTGGGTTTGGGGGGGCCTTGTTGGTGTTAATGTTTATTTTTATTCCACTGTGGTCCAAGAGGTGCATGGTAGAATTTTGGTCCTTTTAAATTTGCTTATCCTTGATTTATGGCCAATTATGTGGTCGATCTTAGAATACATCCCATGTGGTAATGAATAGAAGGTATAGTCTGTGGTCTTTGGATGGAGTGTTCTGTAGGTATCAATTAATTCCATTTGGTCCAGAGTCACATTGAGGTTCCGGATCTCCTTGCTGATTTTTTGTCCTGATGATCTGTCTAGGGTTGTGAGTGGGGTATTAAAGTCCCCAGTTATGATGGTGTTAGAGTCAATATCTTTCTTTAGTTTTCCTAGAAGTTGCTTTATGAAAGTTGGCACACCTATATTGGGTGAATATATGTTTAAGATAGATATTCCTTGGTGATGCAGTGAACCTTTTATCATTATGTAGTGGCCCTCTGTATCTTTTTTAATTTTTGATAGCTTAAATGGTATTTTGTCTGAAATTAGGATCGTGACTCTTCCTTTCTTTTGTGTTCCATTCACCTGAAAATTTGTTTCCCATCCTCTTACTTTGAGTCTGTGTGTGTCCTTTCTAGTGATATGGGTATCTTGAAGGCAATATATTGTTGCCTGGTGATATTTTATCCATTTTGCCATTCTATGTCTTTTCAGTGGTGCATTTAGTCCATTCACATTCAGGCTAATTATTGAAATGTGAGAATTCGTCCGTATCATAGAGTTCTTATAGAGTTGTTGTTCTTCCACTTGGCTTTTTGTCTTTCTTTTGGTTTGGGTTGGTTCGTGTATATTTTATTCTTTTTCCTGTACTCTTGTGAAGAACGTTGTTCTTTTTCCTTCTTTTCTGTGTTTAGTACTTTCTTAAGTGTTTCATGTAGAGGTGGTTTGGTGGCAGCATAAGTTCTTAGGGATTGGATATCTTGGAAAGATTTTAATTCTCCCTCGCTGATGAAGCTTAGCTTGGCCAGGTAGGTTATTCTTGGTTGAAATTGTTTATCTTTTAGGACTTTGAAGATAGGGCTCCAAGCTCTCCTAGCCTGCAGGGTTTCTGTAGATAAATCTGCTGCTATTCTAATTGATATTCCATGGTAGGTGATCTGGCCTTTTTCTCTTGCTGCCTTTAGCATTTTTTCTTTTATGTCAACTTTGTTTAGGTGAATTATTATGTTGGTCTTCTCATTTGTTGTCTTTCAGGGATTCTCTGAATCTCGTTTTTGAATTTTTGCATCATTGATTAGATAAGGGAAGTTTTCTTGAATGATCTCATGGAAAGTTTGTTCCAGTGTGGTCTCTGTCTCTCTTTCTGCCTCAGGAAGGCCAATTACTCTTAGGTTCGGTCTCTTGAAGTAATTGCTCATCTCTTGAAGGTTTTGTTCTGTCTTTTTAGGTTTATTTTCTGTGTTTTTAAGAGTTTGGGTTAGTTCTATATTTTGGTCCTCAGGCTCTGAGATTCTTTCTTCTGCTTGGGTAATTCTGCTTTCCATGCTTATCAGTTTGTTATGTATTTCATTCACAGTATTCTTTATTACTGTTATCTCAGATATCAGCTCCTTCCTAGTTTCTTCTTGTGTCTCAATTCTTTTTAATCTCTCCATTAATGGCTTGATATCTAGGTTTATAGTTTGAGATCCTTCTTTTGGAGGCTCCTCATTGTTTGCATTCCAAAGTCAGTTTTCTCTGTGTCTGCCCTCCCAGGGGTCTGGGAGAGACCCATACTCTTCTTTTGGTTTTTCTTCATTTGTGTAGATTTTTCTCTCTCTCCCCCTTTCCCTCTCCTTCTTTAATTTTGTTTTTGAGAGAAGGTGGGGTTCCTTTTGTTTTACTTCTGCAATATCCTGTTCTTCCTTATGAGGGTCTTCTGGCTTTGTTCACTTTTGAGGTTGGAGTGTGGGCTGTGCACTGTACTTTTTGTAATTTTGAGGTTTAGTTGAGGGAGAAGTTGTGGTTCAGAATGTATATGCTGATTCTAGCATCCACGAACAGGTGTATGAGCACACTGGAACCTATTTCCCTCTGCCTTACAATCTATCCATGCAGTAGTATGTGGGCTTGGTCCCTAGATTAAAAAGGGGGTATAAAAGAGGAAAATAATAAAGGAAGGGGAGCCAATAGGAAGTTAGAAAGAGAGAAGTGCTAGAGGAAAAACAGACATACATACCAACTATCAGATGAGAAAGAGACACAAGGCCAGAGAGAAGTGAAGAAAGACACATAAGAAAGATTCCCTAAAGAATACTGATAGCTACACAGAGACAGACCAATAAAATCATGAGGCAGTGTAAGTCAGAAGGCAAACAACAAAGGTGACCAAAACAAATAGTCAAAATAATAAAATCATAAGTCAAAATAAGAGAACAGACTAAAGTCACTTCAACTCTGATCTCTGGCCTCTCCCCTTTGTTTTTCATTGCAGGTAGCTAGATTTACTCGCAGTTTGGGTTTGGCTGCCTGGTAGTTGCTTTTGTCTGATTCAGCGTGAGGTGGGGCTTTGTCTCCTGTTTAGTGATGTTACCTTAGGAACCAAGGTGGGGGGTGTTGATAGGTGGGTGGGGCAATGGAAATCTCTGGCGGAGGCAGATTCTCTTTTGTAGATCCATTTCTCTCCGCTTTTCTGGGTCCCCAAGCTTGTGGTCACATGCTGAGTGCCTCAGCCAGGGTGGGCCCAGCATTCCAGAGCTCCAGAGCTCCAACGGGCAGGCAGTGAGCAGTGAGAGTGGCCCTGGGCCCCCCACAGGGTACTTTAGCCAGGAATGGGACCAGCGTCTCTGAGGGGCGGGTGCCCAGAGCCTCCCTGAGTGACTGGCAGCTTGGTGCTGGGTGCTGGGTGAGAGACTATGTAGCCAGGGAGGGATCTGAGACCCGAGACTCCCACACAGGTGAGAGTCGCATATGGTGAAACAGCCACAGCAGGAGGCCGCAATATCTGGCCCTGCGTGGGACTGAAGGTCCCCGGGCCTTAGACCAGCACAGCTGGTGGTGGGCTGGGGGATGGGGAAAGAAAAGTAAGAATCTTTTTGGGAACTCACATTCACAGAATCTCACAAGTTCACCTATGCCATCACCATCTTACCGGAACTCCATTTCTAAAGTCTTATAGACCCTCACAGATACCATAGAAATTCTGTCACTTTATTTAGTTCCCCATTTTCTTTAAATGTATATTTTTCATTACAAAGAGTATAATTAGCTGGTCTCTGTGGCTCAGTCTATAATCCCGTGCCTTTGGGAGGCTGAGGTGAATGGATTGCCTGAGCCCACAGGTTTGAGACCTGCCTGGGCAGCGAGGCCTCATCTCTACAATAAATCAAAAAATCAGCCAAGCATGGTAGCGCATGCCTGTAATTCTGGCTACTTCGAAGGCTGAGGCAGAAGGATGGCCAGAGCCCAGCATGTCGAGGCTGCAGTGGTCGGGAGCGGCCACTGCACTCCAGTCTGGGCGACAGAGTGAGACTCTAACTCAAAAAAAAAAAAAAGAGTATAATTTTTGTAGTCTTCCTAATTTGTTGAGCACACATGATTAACAACATTTTCTACTGCAATTTATTGAGGATAGGAAATTCTAAGCCACTTTGTGAGTTGCACAGTTCTTTGATGAGTATCCTGAGAATGTATAAATAATCTAATACATTTTTCTTATGGGAATATATTCTGGAGATTGCCTGAGTGAACTACTTCCTGAGTGACCATGCACATAAATCTCTCAGTCAATGAATATCTATAGTGTGATTGTGATCATAGTCAATGTTATTATCATTAGAGACCGGGCAAGAGAGTATAATTCAAGACAAAAACACACAATAATTCAACTCCAAACATTATGGAATCAATGACTGCTTCCATCTTCTACTATTGCTATTCCACCTAGCTTTTCATTTATGCACACTAAGCAACTCTGAACTTTATGTGATTAGATACTGGACACATTTTTAGTGCAGGACTATGGTATTTTTATTGTATCCTGTTTCTGTCCCTGCCACCCTAACTAAAGTAATAGTTTCCCTTCTCTCTCTACTTCTATACTTCACTTGAATGCATTGTCTTTAAAACATGCTCAACTCCTTTATAAATATTTAACAAGAAGAAACACCCAAGATATATGAACATCAATGCATTGTTTGAATTAGTATCAAAGAATTCTGAAGCTTTAGTAAAACTCTCTGGTTTCACAGGTTAAAACAAAACAAAACAAAACAAACTAACTTCCCTAAAGTCACATTGCTTATTAGCAATAATGCCAGCTCTAGAACACAATCCTTCTGAATCTCATTCCCTATCACTTCTTAGCTCTCTTGAAAGTTGTACAGGGTCCACTAGTCATGGCTTCCTCCTCAAAGCTTTACAGTTACCAGTAATAATTCCTGAGACAAAGAGGTAACTCTATGATTAATTTTTCACCCTTCCCTAAGTTTTCCAAACCTCCTCCTCAAAATTTATTGGTATGTCTCACATTTGGATTCAGATTGTTAGAGCACTCACCTTTTCTACATGCCAAGATTCATTGGGGTTGAGATCACAGAGAGACCTTGGTCAGATCAGTCTTTTCCACTACTAGCTGAATGGAAACAGATTTATCATGGAACTTCAGTTATAGTGCCCCTCACTGTCACATGCCCTATCTGTAGCCCTATACCTAAATTTGTATTTTTGTATTTCTAAGCACGTTCTTAAAATAATTTCAAGCCACAGAACTTGGATCATCCCTATCTAAGCTGTATAAATTTAGAAACATCACTATCACTAATATAAGGTTTTATACCAGTAAAATAAGAATAATAAAACTTACTTCATAGTGCAGTTGTATAAATGAACTCTTTTAGTGTATGTCATGTTTCTTATTATAGTGCTTGACATACAGCGAGTTTTCAATGGGCCTATTATTGTTATAACTGACCTTCTAGTTTTTCCTGGAAGACAGTATATTGGAGCTGAGAGCATCTAAGATACATGACCAAAATTAATAAGGGAACTAACCAAAGGCAAAGATCCAGGATGCTTGTCTAAGCAAAAGGAGGCCCCTAAAATCCATTTGTGTATGTGTATCAGCATCAACAAGAACATTCTGAGAGAAGACAAGGTTAGACTGCCTGTACGTAAAGGTAGTCTATATAATAAAAGGCTGTTTCCTCCTGTAAAATGCTGAACAGAGCTGTCTGTCTACACATCACTGCTGGATCAACCTTTTTAAGTGTGTTTACCAACTCATTCAGACAGTGAACCAGTTCAGTTTTATTGAACTGTCTACTTCATTTTTAGTGGACCCTACAGAATCTTAAGTTGTGGCCTTCCCTTTCTAGGGTGGGACAGGAAGCAACTTGGGGGAACCAAATTAATTTCCCAAAGCTGGTATTAACCTCGACTAGCTACCCAGCTTCCTCACATTTCTTGTCCATTGTGAGGTTATGATGATGAAGAAAAGAAAGCTGTCTCGCACACTGCCCAATGAAGAAAACCCAGGTGGAAAACAACTTATTTATTTTTGTTGAGAACAGAACAGGAGGCAAAAGCTCTATTTTTAGCTCTTGCAGAACCAGCTGGTTTGCCAAGTTATCGATCATTGTATTCTCACATTGGTCCATTTACATTCACAGGAACAGGGGGCAAGCAGCAGAGATATCTCTCAGTAGTATGTTTCCATATTGTCCCCCCATCCCTCACCCCTTCTGTGGTTTTTCTCTGCATTTAGAAAGTCATTGAGAAATGTTAATGGTCTGGGGGGAAAACAAGTGATTGGGGAATGACAAATGGGCAAGTAGCAGAATGAGGGTGTACAGCTAATGATTTCCTACAAGTGATGATTAAACATCATTCCTCCATCTCTCAGCACCTAATTCTCCCCAAGGCTGATTTATGGAAGACACCCTAACGTACAGTTCCTGCAGTTTTATTAGCCAGAAACAATTTAGCCATGAGGTAGTCTGCCCCTGCTTCTCATTTTCTTCCAGACCAAGAAGAAAGGAATGATAAAATGTAAAGAACAACCAGGGCCTCGTTCTCCTAATACTAAAAAGACAAAATAGCATAATACAAGGACCACTAAAGCGGTAGGTAATCATCAGTGGAATAAAATTTATGATAGCAAAGTCATTACTTCATAGAAGTCATTACCTTGTCCCAGACATAGGGGAAGGTTCCTACAGTTCCCATAAATAGAAACCTGCTGCTGCTATTTCAGTCAGTCTAAAAATGGCCACATACCTCATTTTTCCAAGTGTCAGAATACCTGCCTTTACTCTGTTTTGGCAAAGGTTATAAGGTTACTCAAAGTACCCAGAAATAATGTGGGAGTGTTTGTGCTTTTAAAAAATGATTATAGCAAATCCTTCCATTGTTGGCAAAGAGAAATGTGAAGATCACCAAGAAGAATGTGTAGTCATTATCATGTTTTCTCTCCCTAAAATAATCTACTTGCTTGTTTTCTCTCAGAGATTTTAAGGTCTTTCAAATTCCATACCCAGATTTTCAATGAATACCTAGATGTCATCTCAAATCATGACTTTCTAATAATAATGGCTATATCACCAAGTGTTACAAAAAAAAAAAAGATTCTGTAATTTGGGGAGGAAATCCAAAGCAAGTCAATTAACACTATTAATTTTTAAATAATTTGATAATATGCGTTAACTCCTTAATTATATAAGAACATTTATTGGACACTTATTTGATGCCTACCACTATGCTATGCAGTGAACTATGGCATTATGCCTAGATTATCTCATTTAATCTTTATCAACTTTATGTGGAAGTTGCTGTTATTACTTCTATTATATCAGTGAAGACAAATAGAGGGATACCAAATAACTTGCACAAGGACACATATCTACTAAGCTGTATTTTATCTGAAACTAGAACTTGGGCCTATAACCACTATTATATACTGATTTCCTGAATGTTTTCTCCTTTAACATTTACCTTATACTGGCCAACTAACTTTAATAAACACAAGTGAATCCCATAATATTCTGGAGTTCTGAACTAAACATAAATCCTGCAATATTTTGGCTTAAATACAGAGTTCTATAATGATCTGAATATAAACAGAGTTTCATATAAAGAAGATATAATTCAAAACTCCATTGATTCATAGAAATCTATATCAAACATGATTATACTCTATACCTTCATAAGATATGGGTTTAAATTCTAACAGAAGTGGGACCTTGGCACCTGGATTAGAACAATTCAAGTGGCAATTGAGTCATTCATCAGATCATTCAGAGCACTCATTCAAACTTTTAGTAATGCTTATTGAGCACCTAAGTACCATTTACTTAGACTACAATGGTTTGCCAAAGTAGATGTGGTCCCTATCATTATGAAACTTATAATTCAGTGCATGAGATAAACATTAATCAATTAATCACAATACTAAGTATGAATGAATATTTACATGGTACTATGGAAAGCATGTAATAATTCGAACTATTCTAGGAATTACAAAGTACTTTCTTGAGAAAGCAGCCATTGATTGGGATAAGAATGAGTAGCTATTAACCATAGGGTAGTAATGGGTTTCTCGGCAAAGTGACTATGCAAAGATCTTGTAGCAGGAGGGAGCTTGGAGTGCTTAAGAAATAAAAGGAAGGCAAGTGGAAATGGAACCCACAAGACATAAAGTCTTATGAGATTATATGAGATGAAGAAAAGCACAAGGGAGTGAACCATGATGGTCTTTGAAGGTTATGGTATAGTTTTGGGATGCTACCGTAGGAGAATAGGGAAACCATGGGGATCACTGACTTAGATTCAGAATAAAAACATAGATAGCACTTCAAAAGCCCTGATAATTATTTGTCTTTAAATCTCTTTATCCCTTAGGAGAAAGAATGCTAATATCAATAACAGATAGAGTCACAAAAAGTTCCACAAAGTAGAATGAAGCACCTAGAATGCCTTGTCTTACATTTAAGATCAGAATCATAAAGATAATTTGGGTTTTTTCCTATTCTACTATGATAAAACAACAAAGAGCCAGTCATGGCAGAAGCATCTGTGATTCAAGACTAGAAACTACAAGTCAGCTTAGAGAGATATAACGGATCAGCTAAGAGGATAGGTGTGAGAAAAATGGTAAAAAAGACATGGCCAAGACAACTTTCTGGAATGAACAAAATGATTTTTAAAAAGTGAAGAGACAGCCAGGTCGGTGGCTCAGCGTGTAATCCCACGCCTTTGGGAGGCTGAGGTAAGTGGATTTCCTGAGCCTGCGGGTTCGAGATCCGCCTGGGCAGCAAGACCTCATCTCTACAATAAATCAAAAAATCAGCCGGGCATGGTAGTGCATGCCTGTAATTCCGGCTACTTGGATGGCTGAGGCGGAAGGATTGCCAGAGCCCAGCAGGTCGAGGCTGCGGTGGCCGGGAGCGGTCACTGCACTCCAGTCTGGATGACAGAGTGAGACTCCAACTCAAAAAAAAAAAAAAGTGAAGCAACAAAGACCATTTGTCATTTAAACTAAACATAACCATTTTTTTGTTCTGTTTTCCAAGGGCACTCCAAAGTTATGTGAATCTTGGACAAGTCATGTAACCCTACTGAGCCTTGGATTTTTTCCTCTGTAAAATCAGAGTTAATAAATCCTTCCCAATAATGCCATTGAGAAGATCAAAAGAAATGGCAATATGTAATTTCCATAACAGAGTTACTTTTCACTTTAGCAATTGCTCAGTAAAAATTGTGTCACTTTTCTAGTTCTTAGGAGGACACTGAAGTTGATTGCTAAGAAAGTGATCCATTTCCTCAGGTGTAAGAAGTAGAATACCAATGCTATCCATCCATCCTACCTGTAGTAGTGCTATGAGGTTAAAACAGAGAATGTGGAAGAAAATTTGTTCCTCTCTGGTAGCTTAGATTCAACAAGAATAGCAGCATCAAGCTTACTCAAGAAATATGCAAGGAGGACCACACTGTTGCCATGTAACTTCAGAAGCCAGCATCTAAGGTTTATCATGAATAAACTTGCCTAGACATCCAGACATGACATGAATCTTTAAAATGCAGGGTAAATCTTATACTGTTAATATTATCTGCCTAATTAACTATTTTCAAAAACCAATATATAGCCCTCTCTGAGAAGCTTCTATTGCATAACTAGTCATAAGTGGAATGAGTAGAGACGATGAGGAGAAAAAAGATTTAAATATGGTCAACACATCTTGGACCAAACTACAGCCAGAGGGAGCTATCTGAATTGCCAATATTCTTACTTAAGCCCCTTAAGTGGTTTCCAATTACTCTTTTGATAAAGTCTAAACTCCTTACCATTACTTATAAGTTATGCTCTGTCTACTTTCCGGTCTTCTATCTACCCTTCAGGATCTGGCCATTTTGAACTGCTCTCCCATGATGTACCTTGGGATCAGGCAGCTTCGGGTTTTATAAATGGTTTACCCTCTTCCTCCCACAGAGCCTGCTTGTTATGAAAGCTCCTCCCCATGCTCTTCCTCTCTAATTCTCACATCTTCATTTAGGAATCGCTTCCTGTGAGAAATCTTCCCTGATTTCCTTATTCAAGGTCAAATCTTTTCCACACCTGCCTATAGAACCCTGCCCTTCCCTTCTTAAAAAATCCATGTCACGGAATTGCAGTGCCTCTGTCTTCTTACAGATCTCTCACCTGGTCATGAGATCATAGACAGGGGCTGTGTTCATCTTACAAACTGATGTGTCACCAGTGCGCAGCACATTGTAGTTTCTCTAGAAAGTCTATGCATAAATAAATGGACTCTAGAAAAGGGATTTGAAAAATTCAGAGCAAATCTCTTCTGGAGCCTGAAAATTTTGTGAGGAAATGATTGTACAGTTGTATTCTTCTCTTTTAAATGGATGAACTACTAGAATTTTGTGGGGACACCTTTTTGTGCAAGTCCATTCTCCATATTTCGGGACATTTGTCAGGCCTAACTCCTGGCATTAAATGCTAATACTGCCCATTCCTCCCTCTGGTCATCAAGACAACCTTTAATTTACCTACCACCATTATTGTATTTCCAGGTACACTTGGATTATGCTCCCAATTGCTTGGGCTCCTGACTAAATAGTATGGGAAAATCCCACCCTCTAGCTACCCTCTTTCATTGTCACTTTAATGGATATCCTCTTTTAGGAGTCAACGTTCAGAAAACAAATGCTGGCGTGTAGGATCTCACTGATTCCCCTGATAGGGTCGTTTTCACCACACTGCTTCACCCTTCCTCATTAAGGGTAAAGCAAGAAGTTTTGTGCTAGAGAGAAGTCAGTTAACAACAGTGAAAAGTTGGCTTGTCCAATAGTCAGTTAAGCAATAGCTAAGAAGAGATGATAGCTAAAATCAAAGCACTCAGTGTCTACTCTCAACAGCCATACAACCAGGCAGAATGCATGTGAAGAAACAGAGGTACAGGGCAAGAACTCAACACACTCACAAAATAAGATAAAAAAGCAAAGACACACAGAGGGAAGTCAATCAGGGAAGAATGCCTAGAAGCTGGGAATTGTGAGGTCAATCAAAAATTAATAGTACTTTTTCTCTGAAAAACATAAAAAGTTCTTAAGAAATGGCATTGGTGCCCGTGGCTCTTGGAAAAGACAGGCAACTCGATTTATTCTAGGATTTTTACTTGATCTGTGTATTTTATCCACTCTAAACCCAACAGAGAAGGTTTGCCATCTTATGGGCTCTCGGTGTTACTGGTTTCTCTACCACTTAGCAGTTATGATAACCTGGATTTAAAGTGAAATATAGGATAGAATTTCTCTCACTTTCCATTTTATAGAGTATTGGGTGTTTTCATTTTAATTTTGAGCAGAGACAGGATGACTTGTCTTTTTGTGTATTTTCTAGAGAGGCAGCCAAAAACATTAGGCAATCCATTCCACTTTTATTTGCCTTCCTTTATCTTGCTCCTTTCTTTCTTTTTTTCTTTTTGTCTTTTCCATATAGCAGACACAAGCATAAAAGTCCATCATACTGTGGAAATATCTTCTCCATCTGGTGTCTCTTTCTCAGACATATATATATGGATGATGCAATTTCCCATGCCATCATTTTGCAATGAAGGGTTTCTGATGAATCTCAACCCCCACATCATACATCCCCTCATTCTGTTCAGCTAGTAAGGCTCCAAATGTGCGACACAGAAGAAAATGAAATCAAAAGTCTGGAAGAAGAAAGGAGGGATAGAAAAGAAAAGGGAGGGGGGTGAAGAATGGGATAAGCTACAATTGCCAGGTAAAGGACAGATGGAGTTTGCTCTTAAGCCTGGCAAAGAATGCAAGCTAAAAGGTCAGCCCCTCTGAAAGGGAAATACAAAAGGATAAAAGAATGGGAACAAAGACACCACTTTATGCAGAGATACCAGTGCCATCAGCAACAATAGAACTGCATAGACACAACTGAACATCAGAGTGGAAGATGTCACTGAGTGAGAGGCTGGGCTGATACATTCAGAATATGAGGCACATTTGGTCAGTTGAGAGGGGCATGCATATCAAAGCCCTGCTGGAAGTTCTGCCGGGGATCCATGGGGTCAGAAGTCCTTTGGACTCAACAGGAGTTGAAATGTGGCCATTTCTCTTCCCCTCCCACCAGCCCTGGCATGTCTCCCTTTTGTTTTTCCCTTCTTTTGTTTATAAACTTTGCTTGAAAACTTAAAAAAAATACATGTGCAGGTATTCTTTTTATAGAGTGATTTGAGTTCTTCAGGATATATTCCCAGTAGGGGGATTGTGGGGTCATATGGGAGGTTGATATTTAGAGCTTTTAGGAATCGCCACACTGCTTTCCACAGAGGTTGCACTAGTTTACACTCCCACCAACAGTGTAGAAGTATTCCCTTTTCACCACACCCTCTCCAGCAGCTGTTATTTTTTGAGTTGTTGATAATTACCATTCTGACTGGAGTTAGGTGGTGTCTCAGTGTGGTTTTGATTTGCATCTCTCTGATGATTAGTGAGGTTGAACATTTCTTCATGTATCTGTTGGCTGCTCGGATGTCTTCCTGCACACGTATGTTTGTCACAGCATTGTTCACAATAGCAAGAACCTGGAAGCAACCATGCTACCCATCAAAAGAGAACTGGATTTAAAAAATGTGGTACATATACACGATGGAATACTATGCAGTCATAAAAAAGGACAAAATCATGAATTTCACAGCAACCTGGATGGAACTAGAGTCTATAATACTGGGTGACCTCTCACAGAAACAAAGATTCGAGTATCACATGTTTTCACTCATATAATGAACCTTGAACATCCAATGTAATAATCTAAGAAAATGACTGACAGTAGTGGGAAACTATGGGGCGGGGAGGGAGATGGGATTAACGGTAGCAAATATCTGGGGGCGGGGAACAAGGGTGCCTGAATGAAATGTATTTGTATACCTAACCCTTAACTGTACCCCACAATATCATAAAAAAACTTAAAAAAAGAAAAAAAGAGTTGAAATGTGTGCCTTCTTATTGCCTACAATCTCACCTGTGTACAACTCTCTCAATCCATGAAAATTCCAAAGGAAAAACAAAGCCCAGATGTCATCCTACTTCCCCCCTTCTGCCTATTTTGCCATATAAGGATGCAGTGTTCATTCCTTCTTCCACCATGTAAGGATGAAGGAAGAGGTGCCATCCATGAAGCAGAGAATGAGTTTTCATCAGATACTGACTCTTCAGGCATTTTCATGTTGGACTTTCTAGTCTCCTGAACTGTGAGAAATAAATTTCCATTGTTTATACATTTTTTAAAAACCCAAACATCAGAATCCACCTAGTCACATCACTGACCAATCAACATTGCTTGAGCATTACTTAAGTTCCTTGGGCTTTCAGAAATCATGTAAGTCATCAGACCATTCTTCAAGGATCTTATAATCTACATGGGCTAGTAGATTTTTATACATGCATGAAAGACAGACAGCAATATTAATTAAGGTGTGTTTCTCAAATTTATAATAAATAAATCTCTTTTAAATATGAATATTCCCTTAAATCTGTTGACTTAACTTGTAGAAACAGTGTTTAAATCTGTACAAACATAAAGCATGACATACAGCTCTTATATTATAACTAATAAAATATGAATTAGCCATTATAATTTAGTGTGATAGATAATGTTGTTTGGTTGAAACTGAGTCTGTGATGTAGGTTTTGTGATATAGATTTCCCTTGTGTTGAACAAAGCAACAGTCATCATAGCATAGTGTGAGAAGTAAGATTCTCAACATGACTTCACTAAGACCTTGATACATAGAGCAAAGAAGGTGTAGAAGGACAGCAGCCCTGCTCTGAAATAGTTTAAGCCTAGCTCTAGAGAGCAATTGGGTCCTGACAAGATGTTGAGATCCAGAGAGACCTGAATCTAAGCAAGGGACAGACCTGTGCTTCAGACATTCAGTGTTCAGTCTTCCAACATTCAAAGTTTAACATTGACAAGTGTTTGCAGGTGAGACAAAATGATGTTGTTCCCCCATCTCTTTAGATATAGATATGATTTACAGTTAGGAAGAAAGCCTTGATTTCTGTCCCCAGTTACTCTTGTGTGTCCCTAAGCAAGTCTGATGAAAATGAAACTCCTCAAAGCAGACATGAAAATGTATCCAGTGTCTCCTCATTGGCCAGAGTCCTTGGCAAACACAGCTAGAGGAGAAATTGGATAAGAAGAGCCCTGGATCTCTGGGTAACCAGGGCCAGATTGCGATCATATAGTATAACAATATACATAATATATTATATTTATATAACATACACATTCTCTAAATGCATTTAGTCTCTGTTCTAAACAGATTTATATGGAAGGTTAACAAATTTAAAGAACAAAATTAATTTTAAAAAGGGGGTTGTCAAGGAGGAGCAAACAGAATACTGTCTTATAAGCAGTGCCTTATTTTTGGAAGGACTGATAAACAAAAGAAAGGGAGAAAGGAAGGAAAAATTGGTTATTCTGTACTTAGGAAATTCTATATGAGAATATTTCAATATTCTGGTCCATTAAATTAGAAAATCTATTGTCCCTCATTTAATTATATGTCTTGGATCTTTAATTTTAAAAATTTACTCACTAAACAAACAGCACAATTATAACTACTCCTTTTTGGGCAACGTAACAAAAGGGTTTTGCCATGGAGAGTTTGGATTCCTTTCTTCCTCTCATGTTTGGGTTTCCCCAAATCTGGCTCCAAATGTTTCTATTCCTTAGAGACTGAGGTAAGACTGTCATCCTTAATGTCAGTCTTAAAAATATAACTATCAGTACAGGGGGCATCACAAGCCTTTCTGCTCGGTCTCTAGCAGATGAAGACTGGAGAGGAACAGGCCTATGGTCCTGAACTCTTGCATTCTTCCTAGAGCATGGGATCCTGTAAGGTAGTGACAGCAAAAGAAGAATCTACCTACCTCTCCTATCACCATATCATTTGAGTCAAACTCATTACCTGGGGAAGTGCCTGGAAATTCCTTTTGTACCCGATAAAAGATGAATGGCCTTGTCTTTAAAATCTGGATGGATTAAGACACATCTCAGAAACACATCTGTTTTGCTTCAGCACCCAGCATTCCACAAACCCACTGGCTACCAATGCTGATTTCAACGAGTCAGAGAAGATGGATAAACAGAAGACTGGGAAAATTGGAATAGATATGGTGGTTGAGGGCAGAGCTCTGAACTAATGACATAACTGCTGCACAATCTGAAGGTTTCATTTAGTCTTCTGGTCTGCATCCTGGCAATGCTACATACAAACAAATTAGTGGAATTTCTAGAATATTCACCTATGGTACATTAACTCCTACTAAGACGGGTCAGTGGGACAGGCGTGTGATTTACAGAAAGGCATAAGGTGAAAGTTAATTTATTACATATATAGAACAAATTGAACCAAAGTAATAAAATATTGCCTAGTAAAGATCATTACAGAACAACTTACATTTATATGAGAGGGTGGTATGTAAACAGAATATCAGGCCTTTAATGTCACATGAGTATCTCTAAAATTATGGGACAAGTGGTTAAAAAATCATTTTATCATTGTCTGTTAAAACTTGTGTGCTGAATAAATAAACCTCATCCTTTTTGCTGGTTTAAAGACAGCATCTCAAGAAATAATCATATGCCAAAGCAAACAAAGACATGCAATCTCATTTAAACAAAATATTTAAATAAAATATGTGATGCAATTTTTCACCTATCAGATTGACATTTCTGGGTATGCTGCAGTGAAGGGGTGTGTCCCCACACTGATCACTGTGACTTGGATGGTAATTTAGCAAACTCTAACAAAATATAAATGCTAACACATCTTACCAGCAGTCCCACTGCTTAATACTTATTTTACAGTTACACTTAAAAGGAAATTGCTAATGAATGTTCCTGCCAGCATTGTTTTTCAAAGCAAAAACAAACAACTGCAACAAGAAACATAAACCAGGATATAATCCAATCCAAAAATGTATCAGTAAAGGGCTTGTCAAGTAAGTGACTCTCTAGCAATAACACAGAATACTACATCACTATTAAAAAGAATAAGGTAATTTTCTGTGTATTTTATTTATTTTATTTAATTTTTGATTTTTTTTTTTAGTTGGAGTCTTACTCTGTCACCCAGTGGCATGCTCATGGCCACAGCAGCCTTGACCTGCTGGGCTCAGGTGATCCTTCAGCCTCAACTTTCCAAGTAGCTGGAACTACAGGCATGCGGCACCACACCCAGCTAATTTTTTTTATTTATTGTAGAGATGAGGTCTTGCCAAGTTGCCCAGGCTGGCCTTGAACCCGTGGCTCAGGCAATCCTCTTACCTTGGCCTCCCAAAGTGCTGGGATTATAGGCATGAGCCACTGCGCCCAGCCCTCTGTGTATTTTAACAGAGAAATTATTAGGATATTTTTTCAATGAAAAATAAAATGCTAATTACCCTGATTTGATCATTGCACATTGTACACAAAGTTTTGAAATCTCAAACTGTACTACATAAATATGTACAATTATTTTGTGTCAATTAAGTCTTTAAAAAATTAAAAATAAAGAAAAAGAATACAAATACTATGTGTAGTATGATTCCTTTGTATTAATAATAATTAGATATGCATACACAGTTATTTGACTGGAAAGATTTTCTGTAAGGAAACTTAAGAGAGTATTAAGAATTGTTACCCTTTACAAGAAATTTTGTTTCATGTTTTATATACTTATACACTTTTTAGGCATTTCACAATTCTCATACATTTTATGAATTTTGTACGTTTTATTGTTTTAATCTACCATTTATATTTTCTAACTGTGATTATTTTACAAGATGTCATCACCAACTCTCTGAAAAATAGAGTCATTTTAAAAATAATTTTACAAACTATTTAATAAATATTATTTTAAGTAGGAAAATACTTTCAGGTTACCCTTGCATAAACATGAATTCTAAGAAAAATTGCAAGAAATCGTGACCTATATTTGGAATCCATGTTCTCCTAGAGGAGGAAAGACAAAAGTGTTTCCTTCAGAGTTCTGGGCTGCATGTACTTGGAGAGACTGAAGCTGAGACATTAGTAGTATTATACCTATTCATGTTCAAATTCTATTATGCTAATGAGCATACCACTTAATTGCTGAGTTACTGAACATTAGGTTCTCACATTATCTCATTTATTTCATAATAGCTAAACATTATCAGATGGCAACCTATGATTGAAAAAGTTTAGATTACCATGCAATGTTTTTTATAGAGAACTATCAGAATTTTTAGTTATGTTGTTTATGTGTGTCTATGTAGCTGTGCACTTACATGTGTTTCTGCCAATGGACTAAAGTCTCCAGGAGGTCAACATTGCATAAGTTTCCTCTCCATTTTATTACCTTTGCTAGACACAGTAGCTGGCACAAAGTACAATGAAGAGAAGAAATTTGTTCACAAAACATCCACTCAGTGCCTCCTCACTTAATAAATATTTGCTTGTATCTATTTGTGCTGGACCTTGTTCTAAGTACTAGGGATATAATCAGACAAACATGGTTACCAGCCCCAGGAACATCACAGTCTATGAGTGGAGGCTGATGTGCACATTCAGAGAATTGCAATACAAGGTAATAAATCTAGGTCTGAACTATGTACAAAGTATGTTTTGAGTACACAATAAAGGATCAAGAGTGAACATCTTATGAGATGTGATGATTACACTGAGACCTCAAGAATGACAGGACTTAGCCACTCATTCTCAGAAATGACTCAGGCCTGGCCGAACTTGCCAAGGAGTTTTAGGTAGTGGGGATAGCAAGTTTAAAGGCTCAGAAGGAAGACTGACTATGTCATGTTTAAGGAATTAACCATTTCAGTATGGATGGGTTTGCAGAACAAGGAATAATCACTGCTTACAAGGTCCTGTGTAAGTCACATTAAGAAGGATATACAGCAGGATTCAACTCCATTGTGTTAGTAGGAGTAAAGGTATGTTTAAAAAGCCCTCTCTGGCTACAGTGTGATGGTCAGACTTCAGGGAACAGAGAAAAGAGGCAGAGGGAAGACCCTTACTGGGATGAAGTACTGGGTTGGAGAAGTAACCATAGGAAGACCAACAAGGACCACTGTCCTGCACAGCACTGGCTTGTTAGCACATCAAAATATAGGAGTTGTACATTCTGTCCAAACAAGAAACATCAGAGTATCTTGGGCAGAAGTAAGGAGATGTGTTCTGGTGCCCCTGGTGGCATGGACCATGAGTTCCTAACTCAAATTTATTGCTGACAACTAGTATAAGACCAAGGGCCAGGAGGTTTCCAGGTGTCATAGAAAAGATGAGGCCTGGCTCGGTGGCTCAGCCTGTAATCCCAGAGATTTGGGAGACCAAAGTGAATGGATTGCCTGAACCTGCGGGTTTGAGACCCACCTGGGCAACCTGACGAGACCTCATCTCTACAATAAATCAAAAATTAGCTGGCCGTGGTAGCACATGCCTGTAGTTCCAGCTACTTGGAAGGCTGAGGCAGAAGGATCGCCGGAGCCCAGCAGGTCGAGGCTGCATTGGCCAGGAGTGGCTACTGCACCCCAGTCTGGGTGACAGAGTAAGACTCCAACTCAAAAAAAAGAAAAGAAAAGCTGAGCTAAGTGAATCTTACTGCTTTAACAAATAGAATATGACTGCTACCGCTGAAAGGAAAGGCATATAAAGACCACAGACCTGGATTATAGTTTTAGCTCAGGCTTGGACCAGTTATTTCCCTTTTGGGGTCTCAGTTTCCTCATAGATAAAATAGAGGGGGGGTGGATTTGATTAAAATTTCTGAAATCTGACATGTACTCTATAGTATTTTAAAATACTGGTTCTTCTATGTCATCTTACTCACACTGACCAAGATTTTAGTCCAAAATTTTGATTCCTACACAAGGTCCAGAAAAACACTGAGACTCTTCTGAGCAGTAGTCCTCACTTCTCTATAGTTCCTTTGTAGACCGTTTACAGATATCCTTTGCTGTGGTATAGAAGCATTCTTAAAAAGAATGAACTTTGTGGTCAGGGAACTCCAAATAAAATATCTTTCACTTAATATTTTCCAAACTTGTGTGACCCAGAGTAGGTCACTTAAGCTTACAACTTTTATATCTCCATCCTTAAAATGGAAATAATATCCTTAAGGTTGATGTACTTTGAAAGATGTGGCACAATGCCTGACTCATATTAAAACCTCAATAAACAGCAGTCATTGTTATTACCAAAATTATCTGTATGATTATTCTTACTATGACAGGCATATTTCTCTGAATTATACATACAGCTTCCTTTGCTTTTGCTAGTGTTTTATGGTGCTACATACATAAGAAATTAATCAGGCAAATTGCAGGAGGTCTACAGGAAGAGATGTTCCATGAGTTTGTCTTCACTCAGTGGTCCATCTGGGTCCTGATACAGTTGACCCTACTTTTAGCCCCATTCCTAGCAAGTACTTCTTCTGAGAAACCAATGGTTTCAGATGAATACCAAGAGCAGGACAGAACCATTCTACCATCAACAGACACTTACAGAATAATACCGATCTGGCTCCTGGGTTAAGCACTGAATTCATGCCTAAAAATTATAATGAGCTAAAGACAAATACAAGCAGCTCATCTCTCAAAACTACATATTAACTCAATCAATAGAAAATAACAGCCAGGGAGACATTTTGTGAAAGTGTGATTTTTCTCCCATATTAGTCTCAGGACTCAGTACAAGAAGGGGGTGGGATAGGGAAATGGGAGGGGGCAGGGGCTGATCTATTTTAAATTCTTCCCCTTCTGGGTATGAATGTCTCCCTTCTTGACTTAATCTAATGTTGATCTATAAGGAAAGGTGCCTCTGTCCTTTGCTTTTGGAATTGATGGTCTTGGATTCTACTGTTATTGCCCCAATTCCCTGAAAGGTCTTTTGATTTATTTCCTTTGTATTAGAAAACCATATCTGCTCATTATCTAGGAAGGTCACTGGGAGGGAGATATTTCTTCCAGCTTCAATAGCAGATCACTTGGCCTTTTTTCATATCTCTCTTGGCACGGCAGGAGCTCTATAAGAATGGGGGAGGCCAGGACAAACAATAAAGGCAAATTTATTCCTGAACAGAAAGCACAATGCAAAGACCTGGCAGAACATATAAATATGCAAATCAGGCTTGTCAGCTAGTGTCCTAGGTTTCTATTTCAACTTTTATTTCCAAAGCTAATTATTCCTATCAATAGGAAGTCCTGCCTTAACTAAAGTGGCTAAAAACCATTAGTCATTGGAAATGTTTTTGTGTTTTGAACTAGACTTGAATTTCTATTCTATTTGTTTTTCAGCAGAGATCTTGGTTCAATTAACATTCTGAAGGGTATATATATATAGCCTTGAAAATAAACATATGAATATTTTTAAACAAGATGGTATTGTCCTAAAAGTATTTTTACCAGAAAATTATAATTTATTTTACTTCTAAATTATTTTCCTAAGTTACCCATATTAACTTGCCTTTTCTTTTTGTCAAAAATAAAATGTGTGTGTGTTTGTACTTATATACACAGGAAGGTTCACATCAGGCAGATAAAACTTGAGCTAATTAAACCCAAGGTAGCCAACATTTTCAACACTTAGCCATTCTTTGTTGCTATAAGGTCCTCCAGGGGCTCTCTTTCAGAGACTATCTACATCAGAATCCCTTAAGTGGCTTGTTTAACTTGGGTCCACACTAGCCCTCCTGAATCAGGCACTTCTGAGGTAGAACCTAGGAATGTGCCTTTAAACACACTCCCCTAATTCAGATTCATTGGGATGCTCAGATAATAACTCTCCTATATGTAGGAAGAGCCCACATACACTATGGTCACAGTCCTTATTTCATCTCATAACCTGACACTAGGAGGAGCTCTCCTGCCAGAAGCCCAGCCCACCGAGAGGAAAAAACCACCAGTGGTTCTGAGAATCTACAAGGATAGAAAGATCACCAAGTGGATTTGCAAGAAGGCGGTATTCCCAGGGAAGTTACAGCTTTGATGAAAATGTTTAACTTCTTAGGCTTCCCTACAGCTTCAGTCGAAGAGGTGCTCGTCTTTCCTTTCATTATAACAAAAGTTGGGGAAAGAATAATTGCATCAATAATAACCCACTTAAATAGGTGAATTTTAAGATATGTAAATTACAACTCAATAAGGCTGTTGAAATAAATTAAAAAATTGTAAACATATATTTTTGAAAAAGAATGTAACCTTGAGGAGCTATATGTACAAGTCGTTAATATCTCTGTGACACTGTTCTCTGGGGCTCTTCAAAATGCATCCATTCATCCAGATCTTAATTACTGGGTCCTGCGTTATGCACAACTAAAACCTAGGCACTACAAAATAAAATAAAGAATCTTTGAATAAATTGTATATCCTTTTATTACCCCCACAGCATATATGGAATTTATCCACATAACAAGCATCAAAGTATGTTGATTTTCAGTTTGTTTTTTTCATTATTTGCTGAATAAAGCTACCTGTAGGCTTCTGACTCTTTCCAAAGCAGAATTTAATTTGGTGACTAACAGACCAAAGCAGAGAAAGCCGCAGGGAACATTTAATCTGCATAAAGAGACTCGTATTTACCGTGATCTTATCAGAAGAATGAAGAGAGCACTGAAGGAAAGAGGTGCTTCTCTGACACTGCTAATGGCAAGATTGTCCAAGTCCAAATCCCTCTCTGTGGCATAAGGGGCAAATCCCTAGAATGCCATAGCCCTGAGAGTAACCTATAGCAAGAGGACTTAAAGAGGCAGGTGCTACTGACAGAACTTAGGGACAAATAGCAGATGAGGGGTAGGTATTCTTCCTTTCTATTCTACAACGCACAGTCAAATCCTGTGTTACTCCAAGTCTGTGGGAACAGCAGACTAAAGAAAGCAGCACTGGTAATAAGGATAAGATCGTATTACCAGAGTAAAACTTCTGGTTTTTGTAAAACTGTGAATAGAATGAGTGACCTCTCACAGAAACAAAGGTCAGAATATCACATGTTCTCACTCATATAATGGACCTTGAACATCCAATATAATACTATAAGAAAATGACTGATGGTACTGGGAAACTGGGGGGGGGGGGGGATGGGATTAACAGTAGCAAATATCTGTCTGGGGCTGGGAAAACACCTCTTATCAACAGGGTGCCTGAATGAAACGTAATTGTACACCTAACCCTTAACTGTACCCCACAAAACCATAATAAAAAATACTGATTAATTAAAAAAAGAAAAAAAAAAGAAAAGAGTCTAGTCATTTCTGTCATTTACTTCTTGATAAAGGGACTCCACAAAAGCAGAGGGCATTGTTTCATCTGTAACTAATTTTAATCAATCTTTCTTTTCAAGGTGTCTGAAAAAGCCATGCAGTCTGATTTCATTTGTAAAGGCTCATAAAAAGTGCAAAAAGGAAATCCTCCAGGAAAGAAGCTTTGACACAATTGGTTCTTTTCAGCCTGGGTCACTTTTCTTTATTTCTGCCCAATAAAAAGAATACCCATGTCATCAGTGAGCATAGATGACTCAATGCCTCACTGCTGGTTCTGAGTCACTGCCAGCTTCTCAGCCCTCCTCTCCATTCAAAGAGGTTTAGCCTTCCCTTTCATCACGTTTAACTTGACATGGGTTTTAAACCACTCATAGTTTAAAAAAAAATCTCAGTGCATAAGGAGAATTAATATGGACCTAGATCCAAAGAAGATTAGGGGAAAAAACAAAATTAACATTTGCAAAACATCTACCAGACACTATACTAGGCACATTGCATTAATCTTTAATACAACCCTTAGATGTAAGCATTGTCCCTCTGTTTTACTGATTGAGCAACTAGAAAAAGGTGAGGTTAAATAAAATCCCTCCTAGCAAATATTAACGCCAAATTTGAAACTTGAGCCCAGAATCTTTTTTCTTCAAGCTGTGGTGTTTCAAAATTCAGTAAGAAACCAAATTATGTTCTTGAAGGTCAAATAGAATAGTAGTTTCCTTTACATTCCTGTTTGATTACCTGCTCATCTAAATTTCAAGAGACTTCAACATGAGGAACTATAATGTCTTACAATAATTCAAGACTTGGACATTGTCCTACCATAATGGTCAAATTCATTATCCTTTTTATTTACATGACAAGCATGTATTCTCCTTCAAGTCATTCATTATTTCTTTGAATTCCAAAGTCATACTTCATCTGGCTGAATTCTTCCTTTTTAGCTTTGCCTCAGAACACTGTCCACTCCAACTAGTCAATCCTCTTCACAAGCTCAACCGCACCTCATTTTCTATGACCTTCTATGACATTTTGCACTAGTGATATCATTTTCCTTGCTTTCTGGAGAACTTTATTTTGCTACTATAAACAGTCCTGCTTCCAGGTACTTGGAGCAAAAAGTAGTCCTCTATACTATACTATTTGACCCAACCCCGGGTATGGCTAACAAACCACAGTGGGTCCTTAACTCAGGAGGAAGCGATCAATAGGTTGGCTAGCAGCAAATGATGTGACGGGTTCTGCCCACAGAGAGATCTGTTTTGCCATTCAAAGGCTGAAGCTGCCATGTGGGCGTGATCCCAAGCAATATGAAGAACAAGCAGTCTGTCTTCCATTTGTCCTCTGAAAGATAGTTGGGTGAGCAGGTATTCTTGAGGATCTGTAAATAGTTGACTGTACAACCCCTTAGGGATGGAGGGCATGCCACTTCTGGATCGTGAAGCATTCCAGTTCTCGATTTCTATTCACATAAAATTTGGTTGGATTTATTTTCCTAAATGGAATTCACAAAATTACCTTATCCTTGCATTAAAACTTGATTTTTATTTGAGATAACAAGTCAATTCCGTATCCTTGCAAATAAAATAATCTTGAATAGAACATCTTTTTTTTGATCCACCCAACACTCACTTTGTCTACCCAGCTCCTCATGAAGTCATTTCTGAACTGATGTAATCGTTTCATCTACTAATCTTCTACAAGCACTTACAATTTGTGTGCCATAATTATCACTCAACATCACACTGGTTGTTTTTTATTCTAATTATGTCCCCAACTAGACAGCAATCTCCTTAAAATCAGGGACAATTTTGGATCAACTTGGATCTACTCTAATGTTAGCAGAACACTCAATCTTATTCCTTTCATCAGACCCTCAGAATAAAAGATGATTACATGGGATATACCTAGCAACAATTTTATGCCAAGAATTATAGAACATTCTGGGTGGGCAAGATATAGCAATAAATACATTAACCTCTTCAATTTACATATATGGAAGGTAATACAATTCAGCACAAACTCTTGCATCTGAAGGTCTGGAGAACTTTCAATATGGAGAATCCAGGGAGACAATTTTATTCTTTATACTTTATAATGAAAGAGGCAAAACTGCCCATCTTTTTCCTGATAGAAGCCTGTCTGGGCTATAGTGAATGAAATACATTCACTGAACTTCTATTCTCTAAATTACTAAGGCTCTAGCCAGGTCACTTTTATTCTTTTTTTAAAAAATTGTATTGCCTCTTTAAAGCTAGGTTATTTTTATAGCTATAGAACTCCTGGAACAGTAAACAGGAGGCAAATGTATCAGGCTTTAAAGGTGAAAAGGGTTATTTAAGAGTGTTATCAGAACTAGCCAGCTGCAAACACATACAGTATCAGAAAACCATAAACTGTTCCCTTCATAGCAGGGCTCAATTATTCATTAGGCCACCCTGCTACAGGGGGAGGGTCTTTATAAACTTAGTATCACAAAATTCCAGAGGTGTCCAGTCCTCCCTGTCATCCTGCTGTTTAAGGAATGAAAATTATCACTCCATCCTCCCTTGTCCCAAGTGCAGTAGGGTTTTGAAAGTGATGATGGTAAAAGTAATAATAATAGTAGCTGCTATTTCCTGCAGTTTCCAATTGCCAAGGTAAGTCTAAGTCTATTATCCAAAGGATAGATAGGTTACTTTCAGGAGACCATACAGTAAGTCAGGGGTATAACTGGGATTTGAACCCAAGTTTTTTGGAGCCTGCAAACCATAATTTTCACCTGTTACTCTTACATTTCTAATCTCTCATTCCAAAGATACACTAATCTTGATTGATCCTGTGGAAAGTTTTTGTTTGTTTGTTTTTGTTTGTTTGTTTGTTTTAGGAATAGCTTCATGGTCATTTATCTACCCATACAAAACTTCTACCTTTTGGAGCTTCACAATGCACTCAAGAAGCATATTACAAGTTCTGAGAAAATTTGCAATAGACACACCTGTTTTGTCTTGTGTGATTTAGGTTTTCCAAAATTCATTTGACTTCAAAATCACATTTCATATCACATAAGAAAATATTCTATTGCCAGGGACACATCTTGGACAATGATTCATTCATATGTGAGGAGAACCAGAAAAACCCATATGCTTAAAAGTGGGATTTTTGTATTTTGATTTTGCATTCCTCAAATTAACTGAATTTGATTATCAATTCTAAGCATTTTTTTGGTGGAGTCTTTTAGATTGGTTTATACATAAGATTATGTTGTCTGCAAAGAGGAACAATTTGAGTTCTGTTTTTCCAATTTGGATGCTTTTTATTTCTTTCTCTTGTTTGATTGCTCTGGATAGGACTTCCAGTTCTATGTTGAATAGGAGTAGTAAATGTGGGCATTCTTGTCTTGTTCTGGTACTTGGAGGAAAGACTTTTAGCTTTTCCCTATTCAGTATGATGTTAGCTGTAGGTTTGTCATATATGGCCTTTATTATGTTGAGGTATTTTCTTTCTATGCCTAATTTGTTGATAATTTTATAATGCAGAGATGCTTAATTTTATCAAATGCTTTTTCTGAGTCTACTGAGATAATCATATGGTTTTTGTCCTTCATTCTGTTGATGTGATGTATCACACTTATTGATTCATATATGTTGGACTATTCTTGCAGCTCTGGGATAAAGCCCACTTGATCATGGTGTGTGATCTTTTTGACATGTTATTAGATTCGACTTGCTAGTATTTTGTTGAAGATTTTTGCATCTATGTTCATCAAAAAAGATCATTTCATAAAATCTTGAGGTTGGAATTCTTGACAAATGTTTTCCACTAATAATGAAAAACATGATCTTGAACTTAAAAGGGGTACTATTTTCCCTAAAAAAGTATTATGAGAGGAATGAAGTCACCACTGGTGAGAGCCTTACCATTGAAACTCTACCTAAAGCTCAGCTGTGCTTTCTTTCTGACATGCAATCCACTGGAGTTTTATGTAAGAGGGATTCAAAGCTTGTTCTTTTTTTATATAGTTATTGGCCAGTTGATATCTTCTTTTGAGAGATGTCTATTCATGTCATTTGCCCACTTTTGAACGAGGTTATTTGCTTTGTTCTTGCTAATTTGTTTGATTTCTTTGAAGATTCTGGATATTAGTCCCATGTCAGATGTATAGTTTGCAGACATCTTCTCCCATTCTATAGGTTTTCTGTTTGCTGTATTGATTATTTTGTTTGCTGTGCAGAAGATTTTTAGTTTAATTAAGTTTCACTTATTTATTTCTGTTTTAGTTGCATTTGCTTTTGGGGTTTTAGCCATACTAAACATCACTAATAGTCAGGAAAATACAAATTAAAACCACAATGAGATATCACCTTACACCAGTCAGAATGAACATTATTAAAAAGTAAAAAATAAATAAAAATAGATGCTTTATGTTGTTATGTGCCCCCACTCCTCCCTCCCCTGGCAGTGTCCCATGACTGCTGGTCCCTTCCTTATGCTATTGTGAGTAATCTTCAGGTCCCATCTATGAGTTAGAACATGTGGTATTCAGTTGTTTCTGTGACAGACCATTAAGAATGATTGTCTTTAATTCCATCCAATTTACTGACAAATTCATGATTTTGTCCTTCTTTATGGCTAACCAGGGGAAGTAAGTACCAGTTGAAGGCCCAAACTTCACCTGCACATAGATCACTTATGTACTTAATTCTGACTTGTACTACATATCTTTAAAATAAAATAAAGTGTGTGTGTGTGTGTGTGTGTATTTGCTGGTGCGAAAGGAAACACCTATACATTATTGGTAGGAGTATAAATTAGTATAACCTCTATGGAAAGTGGTATGGAGATTATCCAAAGAACTAAAAGTAGATCTACCATTTGATCCAATAATCCCACTACCAGGTATCTACCCTAAGGAACAGAAGTTGTTATACAAAAAAAAGACACCTGCTCTGTCATGTTAATCGTAGCACAATACACAATTGCAAAGATGTGGAATCAAACTAAATGCTCATCAACCGTTCAGTGGGCAATGAAAAAGTGTCCCCAGTGTCTATTATTTCCATCTTTGTGGTCATTTAGCTTTCACATATGTGTGAGGATATGCAGTGTTTGGTTTTCTGTTTCTGAGTCAGTTTACCTAGGACGGTGTCTTGCTCCATCCACATGGCTGCAAAGGACATGATTTCATCCTTTTTATGGCTGCATAGTATTCCATAGGAAGGGTGGGTTCAGAAACTACCTATGGGGCACAATGTTTACAATCTGGGGAACGGTCCACCTGAGACCCAATCTTCACCTCTACACAATATGTACATATAACAAGTATGCACGTGTATCCCCCAAGTCTAAAATAATAAATGAATGAATGAATGAATGAATACATAAATAAATACTCAGTTCTTGCTGTTCAGTGTGTTCTAGTAGAAAAAGCCTGGTACATAAGTAAGTACGGCTTGTACTCTCACACACTGAGATATCATAGGAATTTTGTTAGGCTTTTGAAACCGATGTTTTCTTGTCTGGGAAATAATGATTTAAAAATAAATCTTCACTTTGCAAAGATGTTGTGATAACTAGAAATAATGTGTCTGAGGCATCTGGAATGAGTCACTGTTGAACAAAGGAGCATTACTTTTGCCTGGAAATCCATCAGCCCTTTCTCTTCTCAGCAAAATCCTGTTCACCTGATCGGGCCCAGATCAACCTCCACTGTGAAAAATTTCAAAGCCCTACTACTTCTTCAGCAATCTTCTTACTCCCTTTCCTTAGTCCTCCACAAAAATACCTTGTTTCCCATTTCCACATCATTTAGAACATGGCTACAATAATATTTGTGCATGCGTCTGTCCTCCCTACCAGCAATTTGAAAGCAAGGCAAGTTTCACAAATACAGTGTCTTCCACACACAGTACCATACTCAGCACAGGGCATACAAATGCTCACTAAATAGTATAAGAAGGCGTAAGGGTAAGTGTCACAAGACACGATTCTTGCCTCTAGAGAATCTACATACTAACTGAGAAGCAACCCTGGCTGAAGTGACCAATGATCACACATAATATATGATGGTTTCAAATGCATGATACAGTCTTGAGCTAGGAGTTTGGAGATAAATAAATTAGAGGCTGGAGGGAGTTAAAAATGTTCAAAGAACATTCATAACCATGTCTAGAAGCCAGGTATAAATGTTATGGTCCTGCTCATACGTTTCAACATGCACACTTGTTACATACATACTTATTTCCCTTGAGACTCTGCCCAATTTTGCAGGAACATTTTATAGAAATAATGGCTGAATTGTTATAGTATGTAGGTATTGGAAGAACCAGATGATTTTACGATATTAGCAAGGATATTAGCTATAACATTACAAGAACATGGTATTGGAAGCCTATGACTTCATTTATCATCTTAGTGACCTTGGGCAAACTACACAAGGGCTCAAAGTCTCAGTTTCCCCATCTGTAAACAATTGAAAATGGAGTCCACTCATAGAGTTGTCGTGTGAATTAAATAGGAGATGATACAAAAATGCACTAAACAGAGTGTCTAGCATAATATAGGTGTTCAATAAATGTATTTATTAATAATTAATATTTATCTCCCCTGCTATTCCAAGCTCTTTGAGGTCACAGACCTTATCATAGTAATCCTTGTATTCTCATTGCCAAGCACTGCACCAAGCACATGCTAGCAATTCTATAAATATTTGCTGTATAATTAAATGAATAAACAATGAGAATCAAGAACCAAATGAAGCATAAAAGTCATCTATTATCCTCACTTTATTGAAATTTAGCAGCCATAATGTGAGGTATAATACCCCTGCTATTGTTTACAGGCACTTACCACACACCAGGTCATGGGTTGAGCCTATTTACATTTTAAAACAAAGCACATTTGTGCCAAGCAATTTTATGCAGCTTTTTAACCCTCATTT
The DNA here is from genome assembly GCF_000164805.1 of Carlito syrichta. NCBI lineage: Eukaryota > Metazoa > Chordata > Mammalia > Primates > Tarsiidae > Carlito > Carlito syrichta. The sequence continues at coordinate 177,772 of NW_007250718.1, forward strand.
GAAAATATAATGAATTTATCCTCATTTGAAAATATAATACATTCAAAAGACCCAAAGAGGCAAGTATGCAGACAAATTTTATACATATATATGTGTATATATACATATGTATATGTGTGTATATATACATATATTGTGTTTTGTAGAAAGAAATAGACACACACAAATGCACACAGGTACATGCAGACTTATCTGTATATTCAAAGAGACCAACATAGAAGGTAGCAGTAAAAGATACAGTAGAAGCAGGAGGAAAAGGAATGATATGTATATATAAATTCATCCAAATGATTTTTTAAAAATTTTTTATTATAAAGATGTGTAGTATATTTCAGGGTTAGGTATACAAACATTGGTCATGCAGGTACCCTTGTCGATGAGATTTGCCCTTCCCTCCCCTAACAGATTCCCTCAACTGCCAATCCCATGCCCCCCTCCCCTGACAATTTCCCACTGCCAGTTGCTTTCTTATAGCATTATAATTGTTCAAGGTTCATTTATGAGTAAGAACACATGGAACTCTGTTCTTGGTTTCTGTGATAAATCACTGAGTATGATCGACTACAAATCCATCCAAGTTGCTGCAAAGTCCATATATTTGTCCTTGTTTATGACTGCATAATATTCCTCCTGTATATGTACTACATTTTTTTAATTCTCTCCAGCTTCGATGGGCAACACAGTTGATTCCACGTTTTTGCTATTGTGAATAAAGCTGCAACAAACATATGTGTGCAGGTATCTTTTTGGTAGAAAGATTTGAGTTTCTCTGGGTATATTCTCAATAGGGGAATTGCTGTATCATATGGAAGGTCAATTTCTAGTTCTTTCAGGAATCGCCACACTGTCTTCCAAAGACGTTGCACCAGTTTGCATTCCCACCAGTAGTGCAGAGACGTTCCTTTTACTCCACAACTTTGCCAGCATCTGTTGTTGTTTGTTTTATTAATGATGGTCATTCTTACAGGGGTTAGGTGATATCTCAGTATGGTTTTGACTTGCATTTCTCTGATGATAAGAGAGGCTGAGCACTTTTTCATGTGTCTGTTGGCTGCCCATGTATCTCCTTTTGAGAAATGTCTATTCATGTCTTTGGCCCACTTTTTAAAGGGGCTGTTTGCTTTTTTCCTTTCAGCGTGTTTGAGTTCCTTGCAGATTCTAGATGTTAGGCCTTTGTCAGATAAACAGTTGGCAAATATATCTTCCCATTCTGTGGGCTGTCTCCCTGCTCTCTTGATGGTTTATTTTGCTTTGCAGAAGTTCGTTAATTTGATGAGGTCCCACTTGTCTATTTTATTTCTTAAGGTATTGGCCTTTAGGCTTCTGAATAGGAATTGGTTTCCAATTTTCATAAGGGTGTCTCCTGCGTTTTCTAAGATTCTTATAGTTTGAGGTTTAACATTCAGGTCTTTGATCCATTTAGAGTTAATTTTTGTGTATGGTGATAGGTAGGGGTCCCGTTTCAATCTTCTGCATATGGTCAGCCCGTTTTCCCAGCACCACTTACTGAATAGATTCTCCTCTCCCCAGTGATTGTTGTTGGAGGCTTTGTCAAAGATGAGTTGGTTGAGGAATTGAGGCTTTGCTTCCAGAATCTCTATCCTGTTCCATTGGTCTATGTGCCTGTTCTTGTTTCAGTACCAGGCTGTTTTCATTATTGTAGCCTGATAGTAAAGTTTGAAGTAGTAGAACATGATACCTCCTGCTTTGTTTCTTTTGCTAAGGATTGTTTTGGCCATTCGTGGTTGTTTATGTTTCCATATGAATTTCTATATTGTCATTTCTAGGTCTGAGAAGAATGATATTGGTAGCTTAATGGGTATTGCGTTGAATCTGTAGATTGCCTTTGGTAGGATGGACATCTTAACAACGTTGATTCTTCCTATTCATGAGCACAGAATATTTTTCCATTTGTTTGTGTCTTCTTGGATCTCTTTAAGCAGTGTTTTGTAATTTTCACTGTAAGGGTCTTTCACTTCTCTGGTTAGGAAGATGTCAAGGTATTTCTTTTTTTTGGTGGCTATTGTGAGTGGGATTGTGCTTTTTATTTGGATCTCTGCCTGCTTGTTGTTGGTGTAAAGGAATGCAACTGTCTTTTGCAGATTTATTTTGTACCCTGAGACTTTCCCAAAGTCCTTTATCAGTGTAAGCAGGTTTTTGACAGATTCTCTTGTATTTTCAAGGTATAGGATCATATCAGCAGCAAAGAGGGATAACTTGACTTCCTCTTTTCCTATTTGGATACACCTGATTTCCTTCTTTTGTCTAATTACCTGAGCTAGGACTTCCAACACAATTTTGATGAAGAGGGGTGAGAGTGGGCAGCCTTGTCTTGTTCCAGTTTTCAGGGGAAATGATTCTAGTTTCTGACCATTTAGCAATATGTTAGCTGTGGGTTTGTCATAGATGGCACTTACTATTTTGAGGTATGTTCCTTCTATACCTAGGTGTTTGAGGGTGTTTATCAAGAAGTAATGCTGGATTTTATCAAAAACTTTTTCTGCATCTAATGAGATAATCATGTGGTTCTTGCTTTTACATCTGTTGATATATTTAAATGACACTTATGGTCTTGCAAATATTGAACCAGCCCTGCAGCCTGGGGATGAAGCCTACTTGGTCATGGTGGATGATATTTGAGATGTGTTTTTGGATCCGATTTGCTAGACTCTTGTTGGGGATATTTGCAACTATGTTCATAATGGATATTGGCCTGTAGTTCTCTTTCTTTGTTGGATTTTTACCCGGTTTGGGTATCAGTGTAATGTTAGCTTCGTAAAATGATTTGGGAAGAATTCCATCTTTCTCAATTGCCTGGAATACTTTTAATAGGATTGGTATCAGCTCTACCTTGTACGTTTTGTAGAATTCTCCTAGAAAGCCATCTGGTCAGGTTTTCTTTTTGTAGGTAGTTTCCGTATGACAGAGTCAATTTCCTGGGTTGTTATTGATCTATTTATTGTCTCAATGTCTTCTTGTTTTAACCTGGGGAGGTTGTGTGATGTCAGAAAGTCCTCCATTTCATCTAAGTTATCAAGTTTGTTTCCATATAGGTGTACATAGTAATCTCTGATAATCTTTTGTATTTCTTTGAGGTCAGTTGTGATTTGATCTTTTATATTTCTGATTGTGTTTATTTGGGATTTTTCTCTCTTTTTCTTGGTCATTCTGGCTAGGAGCCCATCAGTCATGTTAATTTTTTCAAAGAACCAGCTTTTTGTTTTGTTGATGTTTTCTATGATATTTTTGTCCTCTATGTCCCATATTTGGGTTCGTAGTTTTGTGATTTGGATTCTTCTGCTAAAGTTGGGTTTTGGTGGTCTTCTTTTTCTAGCTCCCTTAGGTGATTTGTTAGGTTCCCACTTATGATCTTTCTATTTTCTTGATGTGAGCTCGTAGACATATAAATTCCCCTCTTAAAACTGATTTCATGGCATCCCAGAGGTTTTGGTAAGATATGTCTTCATTTTCATTTGTTTCCAGGAATCTTTCAATTTCTTCTTTGATTTCAGTGTTGACCCAGTCGTTGTTCAGCATCATGCTGTTTAGTATCCATGTCTTTATGGGCTTTGGGGAAATGTTGTTGGTTTTGTAATTTATTTTTATTCCACTATGGTCTGAGAATGTGCATGGTAAGATTTCAACCTTATGGAATTTGTGTACACTTGATTTATGGCCAAGAATGTGGTCGATCTTGGAGTATGTTCCATGTGGTGATGAGTAGAACATATATTCTGTGGTTGTTGGGTGGAATCTGTAGGTATCCACTAAGTCCATTTGGTCAAGTGTCAAGTTTAGATTCTGGATCTCCTTGTTGATTTTTTGCCTCGATGATCTATCTAGGGCTGTCAGTGGAGTATTTAAGTCCCCTGCTGTAATAATGTTAGAGTCAATATCTTTCTTTAGTTTATTTAGTAGTTGCTTTATAAATGCTGGTGCTCCTGTGTTTGGTGCATATATGTTTAGGATTGATAGTTATTGTTGATGGATTGAACCCTTTAACATTATGTAGTGTCCTTTTGCATCTTTTTAAATTTTTGATAGCTTAAAGGTTGTTTTGTCTGATATTAAGATTGCAATCCCTGCCTTTTGTGATCCATTTGCCTGGAAACTTGTTTTCCATCCTTTAACTTTGAGTCTGTGTGCGTCCCTTGTAATGAGATGGGTCTCCTGGGTGCAGCAAATAATGGGGTCATGGTTTCTTATCCAGTCCACCATTCTGTGTCTTTTCAGTGGTGCATTTAGTCCATTCACATCCACACTAATTACTGAAATGTGGGGGTGTATCCCTGTCATGAGGTTCTTTTTTTGTTTTTGGGGGGGTTTTTTGAGTTGGAGTCTCACTCTGTCACCTAGACTGGAGTGCAGTGGCCGCTCCCAGCCACCACAGCCTTGATCTGCTGTGCTCTGGCATTCCTTCTGCCTCAGCCTTCTGAGTAGCCGGAATTACAGGTATGCGCTACCATGCCCGGCTGATTTTTTTTATTTATTGTAGAGATGACGTCTTGCCAAGTTGCCCAGGCAGGTCTCAAACCCATGGGCTCAGGCAATTCACTCACCTTAGTCTCCCAAAGTGCGGGATTACAGGCTGAGCCACCGAGCCTGGCTGTCACGAGTTTCTTATACAGTTGTTTCTGTTCATTTGTTGTCTTTCCTTTGGTTTTGGGGTTGATTCATGTGTGTTTTCCATCTTTCCCTGTACTCTTGTGAAGAACATTGTCATTCTTTTCCCCTTTTCTTCTGTGTTTAATACTTTCTTAAGTGTTTCTTGTAGAGGTGGACTGGAGGTAGCGTAAGTTCTTAGGGATTGGATGTCTGGAAAAGATTTTAATTCTCCCTCACTGATGAAGCTTAACTTGGCTGGGTAGGTTATTCTTGATTGAAATTATTTTTCTTTGAGAACTTTGAAGGTAGGGCTCCAAACTTTCCTAGCCTGAAGGGTTTCTATAATAAATCTGCGGCTATTCTAATTGGTCTTCCCTGGTTGGTAGTCTGACCTTTTTCTGTTGCTGCTTTAGGATTTTTTCTTTTATACCTTTTATTTAGGTGAATTATTATGTGTCTGGGAGTTGGTCTTCTTATGTGTTGTCTTGCAGGGGTTCTCTGACTCTCGTGTTTAAATTTTTGCATCACTGATGATATGAAGGAAGTTTTCTTGAATAGTTTTGTGGAATGTTTGTTCCAGGGTGGTCTCTGTCTCTCTTTCTGCCTCAGGAAGTTCCATTACTCTTAGGTTCGGACTCTTGAAGTAATTGTTCATCACTTGAAGATTTTGTTCTGTCTTTTAAAGCTTCTTTTCTATGTTCTGACAGTTTGGGTTAGTTCTGTATTTTGGTCTTCAAGCTCTGAGATTCTTTCTTCAGCTTGGCTAATTCTGGTTTCCATGCTTATTAGTTTGTTATTTATATCAATCACTGTATTTTTTATTGCTGCTATTTCAGTTATCAGCTCCTTCCTACTTTCCTCTTTTCTCTCCTCATTTCTTTTTATTCTATTAATGTATTGATGTCTGGGTTTGTCATATGTGATCACTCATTCTGGGAGCTCTTCATTGTTTGCATTCTGATATCTGTTTTCTCAGTGTCTGACCTCCCAGGGGTCTGTGTGAGAGCATATTCTTCTTTTGGTTTTTCTTCATTTGTGTAGATTTTCCTCCCCACTTTTTCCTCTTTTTCCTCTCCTCGCCCCCCCCCCCCCACCATCTTCTTTAATTCTATTGTTCAGGGGTGGAGGGGTTGCTTTTACTTCTCTTTGTTCAATCTCCTATTCTTCCTTATGTATATCCTCTGGCTTTGTTCAATTCTCAAGCTGGACTGTACATTGGGGGTGATTCTTTTTGCAGTTTTGAGATTTAATTGAGGGGGGAGCTGTGATTCAAAATCTACCTGCAGATCCCAGTAGCCACCGACAGGTGTATGGATAACCTGGAACCCACTTCCCACTGCCTTGCAATCTGTCCATGTAGTGGGGTTATAGGTTTACTCCCTGAAAGCAAAAAGAGGTTTTAAAAAAAGTGGGAGCCGGGTTCGGTGGCTCAGCCTGTAATCCCAGCGCTTTGGGAGGCCGAGGTGAGCGGATTGCCTGAGCCCGCGGGTTCAAGACCCACTTGGGCAGCGAGACCTCATCTCTACAATAAATCAAAAAATCAGCCAGGCGTGGTAGTGCATGCCTGTAATTCCGGCTACTCAGAAGGCTGAGGCGGAAGAATCGCTGGAGCCCAGCAGGCAAGGCTGCGGTGGCTGGGAGTGGCCACTGCACTCCAGTCTGGGTGACCGAGTGAGACTCCAAATCAAAAAGAAAAAAAAAAGTGGGAAAAGAATGAACAGGGAGTGGGGAGAAGAGGGCGGTGGAAAGAGAGAAGAATAAGAGGAAAAACAGACAAACATACCAACTAACAAATGAAGAGAGACACAAAGACAGAGATACAAGTAAAAAGAAAAACAACAACAACAAACAAACCAAAAAACATACAAAAAAACTAAAACATACAATCATACAGACATACAAGCTAACCAACCTCCTTATTGGTGTACTTTTCACCTATGTAAACTTGAGGTCTAAATGGAAAAAAATAAAGTCTGTAAACTGATAGAACCAAAGCAAGTATGAAAACATTGTTGATAACAGTAAGAAGAGAGAGAAAAGGGAAAAAAAGATGGGTAAGAAAAACAGAAAAATAATAAAATTAAAAATTAAAAAAAAAATTTAAACAAGGGAACCAAGCACACTCTGAGACTTTTCCTTTAAATCCAGTGTCCTTTCAGCTCTGATTTCTAGCTGTCATTGCAGGCTGGTAGAGTTGTTCACAGTTTGGGTCAGTTGCCCCTGGCCTGCTGTGGAGGGTGGTTCAGATCTGGGCTGCCTGCCAAATCTGCCACTCAGATGTGACCTGTGTCTATCTAGCATGTATCTATCTCCCCCCCTCCCATTTTGATGTTGTTACCTTGGATCCCAAGTTGGGAGATGGGCCGAGCTGGGTGGAGCTGATCTCACTGATCTCTTTTTCTGCTGCAGTCCGAGACTGCCAGACGATGCAGGCCAGCTTAGCACTAGGCTACTGGAGCCAGGCTGGGTGGAAGTTGGAAGCCACCCAGGGCAGGAGGGAGCAGGCAGTCGTAGCTAGCAGTGGTGGCAGCCACTACTTCAGTGGTGTGTGGGTGGAGCTCCACAAGCCTGGCTCCAGGTTAGGGGTGGGGCATGGCAGTGGCAGCAGCAATGGCAGTTTCAGTAGTGCAGTGGTTGGGGGGAGCTTCCCAGGTCTGGGAGCCATGGGTCACCTCAGGCAGGGGCAGGGTGATGGCCACGGCAGAGGTGGTGGCTAAGCAGCATGTGAAGAGCCAGCTTGATGAGAGCCGCAGCCCCCCAGGGGAGAGCAAGAGCAAGAGTCTTTAAGGGTGTTTTCTTTCATGGAGGGTCTCATGGACCAAACTACCCTGTCGCCATCTTGCTGGAAGTCCCCATACTGTATGGAAACAAGCTCAAAAACCTAAATAAAATAGAGGACTTTCTGGTTCCCTCTATTTCAAAGCCAGCAGTACAGCATCTTCACATCTCTCTGTGACTCATGATTTTCAATATATATGTTTATATTTTCCTTTTAAATCTGCCCACTCAGCATTAATATGTTTTTTAAATGTTGTGTGTGAAACAACTTTCATATAATTATAAGCCAAGGAACAGCACCCTTATTTTACATTGAGTATAATGCTTATGCATGTGTCAAGGCATAAGCAAAAGAGAAAATAAAAACCTGGGTGAAAACACATCCTGATTTTTAGGGGGGAGAGGGTACATAACTATAATTTTCTTCCCGTTCCCTATGTTTTTTTCCTCACAACTCTAGAGCATGTTCCTTATCAGCTCAATCACAGAAAAATGGCAGAAATGTGAGGAAAGTCTTGTTCTTTTGTCTTCTTTTTGGTTTGTCTACAGAGGACCAACCTAAGAACAACAGAAAGACATAAGTCACCAGTGGAAAGGAGTTGCTTGGCCCTGTTATGGAAAGAGCCAGCGCTGTCTCTGCATCATTTTTCCTAAGATGACTTCATTGCTTTTTTGTAATAGTGAAGCATGAGAACCAATAGTGATACTGATTTCACTGCATGGGACTTGACTGGCAGTGGCTCTGAGTAGGCAGGAGGACCAGCATGAAGGATGTTGCATCTATTTTTACATAGCTTTCCTTTATCATATATCCTCCACCTCTTGCAGATCTGAGGCGCAGTCCATATCTCTCTTTATTCACTTAAATCTTCTTATTCATCACCTCTCTTCACACAACAGCTCCTAGTCTTTGCATCTTTTCTGACTGAAGATCTCCTTGTCACTTTACCATAAACTTCCTGAAACCCACCATGTCATACTTTTTCCTACAATTTGAATCATGGTTTCATTGTGGTTTTAGTCATCTTTCTTATTGGAATACCTCATTCAGGTTATATTACAATAGAAATGTGTTCTTTAGAGTCATGTAAGCATGGTTTTCAATTCTGACTATACTTATAGATAACTATGTGACCTTGAACAAGTTTTCTAACCTCTGAGAGTCTAAATTTCTCAGGTCAAAATGAAATAGCTGTCTATATGTCCCAGGGTTGCTTATAGCCTGATCATTTGAAAAGAAACATACGCAAACTGCTCAGAGCTGTGTCTAACACAAATATGGCTTCAATAAATGTTACTTCTCTTGTCATGAGGACATTAGAAGGGATAAACTCAACCTGTGCAAGAGGTCACTGGAGATGCTATAGACTTGGGGCAGTAGAAAGCAATTTAGTCACAGAATGATGAGAAGGAATGCCCGGTCTCATCAGTGGTAAATGTATGAATGGGGCTTGCTGTAAGTATTTATTACCCATGCAAAGGGCATTTCCTCTCCTCAAGTGAGATCTAATGAAGGATAAAGAAACTTGTAACCAGGTAAAAATACTAAATTTGCCAAGTATTGTTTGTGAGAATTTGAGGAAGATTTTTGAATTTTCTGAGCTTCACTTTCTTTATACAATTGGCTAATGTTGTCTCCCTGTTATAAGCACATGTAGAATGTTTAGCACCATGACTGCTACATAGTAAAAAGTCAATGCATGTTTTTTATATTTTAAAATAACAACACTAGCAACAACAACAACAAACTCCTCGACTTTAAATAACAGTAGCTAATGCTTATATTTTAGTTAATAAGTGTTAGGTCATATCCTAAGTGGTGATTAAACATTCTCATCTGGGATGATTGATTTTATGTGTCAGTTTGACAGAGCAAAGATATGCCCAGATAACTGGTAAAACATTATTTCTGGTTGTGTCTGTGAGGGTGTTTCTGGAAAAGAATAGCATTTGAGTCAGCAGACTGAATAAAGAAGATTGTCCTCATCTTCACAGTGGGTGAGCATCACCCAATCTACTGAGCGCCTGGATAGAACAAAAAGGCAGAGGAAGAGAAAATTTGCTCTCACTCTCTCTGTTTGATCTCATCCATCTTCTGCCTTCAGATATCAGTGCTCCTTGATTTGGGGTCTTCAGATTCAACCTGGGTGTGTACCTTATCCTAATCCCTCAAGTTCTCAAGTTTTTGGACACAGACTGTATTATATCATTGGCTTTCTTGGTTTTCTAATTTGGAGATGGCAAATATTGAGAATTCCTGTCTTCCATAATTGCAAGAGCCAATTCCCATAATAAATTTCTATCTGTCTATCTATCCAACTATCTATAGAATACACAAAGAGAGATGTGTACATGTATATACATATATAATGGGTAAATGTTAGATAGATGATAGATAGATAGATAGATAGATAGATAGATAGATAGATAGATAGATAGATAGACAGATATAGATCCTATTGGTTCTATTTCCCTAGAAAACCCTGACTAGTATATCAACTAATTCTCAGAGAGGAAGATGTAAGATAGATGCTATCAGCATTTTTATTTTAAAATAAGGAAAGTGACACAGTCACATACCTGACTTGCCTAAGTTACATAGCTAATACATGGCACAGTCTAGAGTCAAACCCTCAATTTCAAGCAGTCTAATCTTAGACTCTGAGTAGTAAGTACTATGCTGCCTTCAAAATTCAGAAAAATGAATCCCTTGTCACATGCCCCGTGTTCAAGAACTTAATTTTCAAAAGAGTACTACTTTTCTTAATCTCTACAACACTGCCCATCAATCATGTCTAAATCTGCCTGATTTAGAAATTCATAGAAAGAATGTTGGGGAGCTTACAAAATGAACAGGAAAGATGGAAAACCAGGATCAGATAAAAGGTTTTGACGATGGCAGCTACATGGTTAAAGACACTTGAAATACCACACCACAGGGAATTTCTATTTCCAGGTATAGTAGAGTAGATTGTATAAGACCAACTTCTTACTAAGAACAACTATAAGCCTGGAAAAAATCACACACACTCCTATTATTTAGTTGAAAAAACTGAATTAAATGTATAGACTCTCGGACCTTCTGTATGCATTTAAAATGTGGTTCTGCTATTTACTGACTGCAAGGTCTTAGAAAAGACAATAACACTGATTGTACCTCATTAGTTATATCTGTAAAATGGGAATGATAATAAGATCTGGCTCATAAAACAGTTAAATAAAAACCTTCCTCCTATTCTTCATGTGATAACCAGGCAAAGAAGAGTGCAGGCCAATGCCCTTGAAGAATGTAATTTGAGTAAATGTGGAAAGAAAAGGGTCATTAATGGGCTGGGTTTTGTTTTTTGTAAAATGCAATTCAGACCCAATTGCCAACCTAGTGCCCTGGGGCACACTTCTAAGGCCTGCTACTCCTCAAGCCTCCCTACTCCCCGGTTTCTAAAACTGCTGCCCCCGGTTTCTAAAACTGCTGCCTTACCCATTAGCAACCTTACTCAAGGAATCCAGGAAAATGCTGACTGCACTGTATTTCCCAGATCAAATGATTTACCCTGCAACTCAAAAGTCAGTTTGGCTGAAGAAAAAATCCCTATGTAAAAATGATAGTCTATTCCTCTCTATGCCTTTGCTTCTTGCTTGCTTTCAAGTCTCATCTATCAGCATTACAGAAGAGGGAAAGAAAACCAACAAGATTTCCTTCCTGCTAGCCTTGCAAGATTCCGTAGAACCCCAGAAGAACAAAGTTGGAGACTTTGCTGCTTGGCAAATCATCACCTGAACTGTCAGCAAAAATCCCACTGTAGAATATGTATTGTTGGTGATCATGTAAGAGGCAGAAAGATTATGGCATAATTTGGGGAATCCCTGGTGTCATTTTCTGGAGGGGAAATATCTGGCCTTAGGATCCAAGAATACTGGTGTGAATACGACAGCAAAAGAATCAGACAGTGCCCCTCATGCATTTATTCCTGAGAATCTCTCAGGCATGTAAGTCGTCTTTCCAGATCAGTCAATACCAGAAAGAAAAGTCTAGTTGAGCCCAATATCAATCAGAAAGACTATGAACATAATTCCACAATTTGGAACATATAGTCATATCTTTTCTCTTTTTGTACATTGGTTTGTTTATCTATAAGTACAAAACTGATGTTTTTGTTAATGCATAGAATTAGTAATTACATACTCTTAAATTTGTATTTACTTTACTATTTGTAAAGTCCATTCCCATGCATTCTTATTTAATCCCTACCAAACTGTTTTTGGTAATTCTTTTACTGCCAGTTGACAAAGAATTTAATGATTTAATGTCCAGAAACATAGTCAAGGCTACCAGTGAGTATATTTTAGCACATGAACTTAACCATGGAAATACTTACAGCAAGAGACCCTAAATTATATCTGAATAAGCCTGGGATTATGGAAGGAAAAAAATTAAAAAGCCATGGACGCAAAGTAAAATGTTCTAAAGTTTAAGAATGATTAGAAAGTAAAGATTTCAGAAATAGTTACAAAAACATTTGAACTACTCCTCAGTTAAAACCTAACATTAATAGCAGTTTGTTTGAAAATCACAATTGTTCTCCGAATCTACTTAGAACACCCTAGTGGCCTGGCAAGAGAGAGAGCACATTTCTCAAAAAACTGCCAGCAATTGGTTATGGGCCTATGAGACTCTGTTGGATGGAACTTACATGAAATGTGAATAGGTCATAAACACTAAGAACTGTAGAGTTTTGCAGCATTTATTTGCCCAATGAATATTAACTGTATGTACTAAGCTCTGTAGATACACCAGAGAACAAAGCATACAAAACCCCCACTGTGTGAATGGTTTCATAAGTCAATTTCCTAGTGTAAACTGAATCTAGATGTGCAGTTAAATTCATCTGGAAAATGGGTGGAATGCCTTCATTTTTATCTGAATTTTGACACAGTAAAAACAAAGGCTACAGCCAGTCAAGAGAAGCATGGAACTCTATCTCATCTACATCTTGGGGCACAATATAATAAAGTAAAATAAACCTCAGTAGTCAAAACAAAAATAAATAATACCTTAATGCAATATATCTTATTTCAAAAAATAAAAATGAATGTAAAATAATACATGATGAGCAAAATATCAAAAATTTTAATAAAGGAGAGAGTTTTCCTTTAGCCTCAGGCTTCAGTATGGCTCCATAGAGCTCTGAGTAACAAGGAGCTGAAATGACGCCCGAGGCGAAAAGGTAGGCTCTGCTGATACCTGTGAGCTGTCAGCCTGACTGAGACCCAGGAATGCACCTTTCTACCCCGACACTGGGCAGTTGTGAACCAGCTACCAAAAAGAAACATGTTGACTTTTTCAAACAGAATTTCTTTAGAAGCTCAGTGCCTCATGCAAATGAGAGAAACTCATTTTGTCAGCTCTAATTTGCTTATATTTAAATATAGCCCACATGATGGAATAGAAAGAACTCCGCAGAAGAAAACCAAAAACCCCAGGTCCCTCTGCACCAGTACAGTTGTTTAGTTTCTATGAGCCTCAATTACCATATCTGTAAAACAGGTACATCCTTTCCAGCTTAATACTAGTTAGACCTCTCTCAGATGTTTCCCAGAAAGGAGAGGGAAATCCGCTTGACTTTTCGTAATGTTTTTGGAACCAGGAATGCAGTCCATTTTGTGTAGGTTTATTGCATATATTAGAAGTAAAGTCTAAACAACATATCACTGTTTTTTTATTTTCATACAGGAATAAGGAATGGCCTACTGCATACGTTTTGTTTATGGGTACAGAATATATCTGTGTAGAAGCTAAGTATATATCCAGGTTTCCTCATCCTAAGTGCACCTGTTCTGATGTTTCCCAGTAAGCTCACTCTGGACAATCCAGTCCCTGAACTATATATCCCCAGTCCTTTCCTACCCTTAGTTCTTTCATTTATAAAAATAAAAGTATAGACTTGATGATCTGTGGGGTTTTTGCAACTTAATATTCAATGACTCTCTGAGTATATAAACTGATTTCTTCTCTATGATCTTATTTGAGAGATCAGAATAAAGCTCCTGCCTCATGGAAAATACCTCATTATTATCAGACAAATTATATTTTACTTTTCCACTCACTTACCTCTGATGGTCTTTCTTTACATTTTAATTTGGAGAGATAATGAATGTAAAAACAATTGTTTCTTTGTCATTGAAAATAAAACAAGGTTTGGGGGAAGTACTATCCTTATACATTTCTTTTATCCAGGATCCCATGCTTGTTAATTGATAGTCTAGTGCCAGGGTCATTAGACATGGGATGGAAGCTAAATTAAAATTTATAAAAATATTTTGAAATGACATCTCTTTTCTAAGGCACCTCCTTCAGAGCAAAATAGTCTTTGCCAGCACATGTGTTACTGCTTGACATCTTAGCTGACACTTCTGAATTCACACAATTAGCCAGTCTCAAGGCCATGAGAGTCTTCCTAAATCTTAATTTCAGTGTCACCTTTGTGGTATGGAAAGTCCCTGAGTATGGCAGGATGTCTCACACCTCCTGATAAACATTTGAAAGGTGCAATCACATTCCCTCTTAGGCCACTGTGTCATGGGTTTTGTACCTTTTGGCTTAGTGTCATAATCATTAGTGTCCTCATCATCCCCAGTCCTGCTTAACATTTTCTCTTTCATTTCTCTGACTCGACGCAATCCAGAGGAAGGCAAAATGTGTTCTACATTTTAACTTGTTTTCTTTCACCCACACTCTTAACCATGCATGCAAGGCACACAGTGTGGAAGTGTCCTGTGTATATCTAACCAATGAGAAAAACCACATTCCCACCATTCATTGTAGCCCAGTCATAAACCAACTGCCACAAATCATGACACATAAAAGGATAATAATACATAGTATTATCATCAGTTTTGAGTGCTGATTATTGTGCCAAGCACTATATACATATTATCTTGTATCACCCTAAGCTAAGTCTCATGCACTGGTTACAATTGTTCTTTTTTTTTTTTTTTTTTGAGTTGGAGTCTCACTCAGTTGCCCAGACTGGAGTGCAGTGGCCGCTCTCGGCCACCGCAGCCTCGACCTGCTGGGCTCCGGCGATCCTTCTGCCTCAGCCTTCCAAGTAGCTGGAGCTACAGGCACGCACTACCATACCCAGCTGATTTTTTTTGCTTTATTGTAGAGATGAGGTCTCGCTACCCAGGCGGGTCTTGAACCCGCGGGCTCAGGCAATCCACTCTTATATAGCCAGAGAAACTGATACTCACAGAGTATGTTAACTTGCCAAGGTCACACAATTCGAGTATCCAGAACTAAGGTTTGGACACAGTTGTGCCTGACTCACAGGTCAACTTTCCTCCAACTATCATCCCATATTGGCAATCCAACTCTCTGATACATCCCAAATTGTCTTTGCTTGTTTGTTGCTAAAGCATGATATCTTTTCCAGATCTTGCATTAAACATTGAACCATGGACCAGAAAATCAAAGCTCTAACCCGAGTTCTGCCAAGAATTATCCAGTGGCCTTGATTCTCTCACTTTGTAATCGAGAGATTGTTTTTTGTTAGGTGAGGCAGAAGTTGATACGCATCATCTCAGTGCTTTGTTTATGGAATCTTGTAAGTCAATGTATATTCAAAAGTCTTAAACTCTGCCTAGCACAAAGTACTCTAAGCACTATTTAATCACAGTATTGCTGAATGGTTTCTCACATTTGTCTGTTCTTTAGTTTTATTGGTGGAGGTTTAATACAATATTATGATTTACTTTTTAGTCCATTCTCTATGCCAAATGCTTATTTAGGTGCTGGGACCACAATAATGAATAAGATTGTCTTAGTCCTTCAAGAGTTCTTAGTCAAGTGGATTCTTTATCCAATCACAGCTATATTTACAAAGGTTATAGTGAAATCTGCAAGACTCACTGCTAAGCATATGTGTGTGTGCCTTTGTTAGTAGGGTGAATTCATCTAGAATTATAACACAAACGAAGGCAGTGCACACCTACTGGTGGCATCAAAACACAATTCAACTTGTCAATTTGATCTTTGGCTGAGTGGTAGCCCATGGGTACCCAATGTCCTGCCAGGAGGACAAAAACTCACTTTACAAAGGAATATTTCTGAAAGCGGCTCATGAGAAAAATTGCTATACCTGCGCACGCGCACACACACACACACACACACAAGCAGATCCCTTTTGGACTGAAAGTGGTACTTGATTTTTTTTCTGTATTCCCTTAACAACTGGAATGTTTCTCTGTGCATTTGTCACATTGTTTGTGATTGTCTGAGAACGTTATCACAAGACCAAGTGCCTCTGTGAGTTCCTTGAATGGAATAATTAATTTTGTTCTTTTATCCTACCATATATTGGAAATTTAGAATAAATGTAGTTATAGCTATTATTTATACATTTCTTCATCTATTCAACCTACCTTTAACTTATGCTCTAGTAGCTGCTCTTCATGATTACTACTTTTCTTTCATTATTCTCAAATAGTGGCTATTTTTTCTCTCACACCCCATATATTGTTGATGTTAAAAATGGGGTAAATACCTTCCATGTTCCTCATTGTCAATACCAGGTCACAATGTTTCTTCTTCCTCCCTAACCTCTACCCTTTTCCGAGCTCCTGTGATGACTACATCTTTGTTATTGTCATCCTTCCACAATATAGTCACACATATACTTTAGGTCACTCTTCCTCCTTTCTTGAATATGTTATCACTGAATCAACTCAATTTTTGTTGCAATTCTTGAGGACTTTAGTATGTACATAGGTGATCCCTCCAACATTTTGGTCCCTTAGTTCTTTGGTTTCTTTACCTTCTTTGACCTTGTCGTTGATCTTTGCCACACAATACCATGGTCATGCCTCAGACCTTTGATTTAATCATCATTCCCTTCTGTAACCTCATTTTCAAGCACCCTTCTGGCTTTCCAGCATCTACCATCTAGAACCTTGACTCCAACAATTCCTAACTCTGCCAAAACCCTTTGGTCCTATCACCTTTTCACACCTCTCATCTCTTTCACATCCTCATGTTCTTTCTTTCTCAGCTTACATTCCATGGCCCATCATTATAATCACCCCAGCATTTGCTCTCAACAATGTTGCTTTCTTTATTGCCACCTTGTCTGACAACAACAATGGTTACTGATAACTATTTCTCACTGTAGTCCTGACCAGAGCAATGGAACATGGCTGAGGAATTGGTCATATTTTTAATTCATGAACACATATTTCAAGCGGTCCCTGAGCAGGGAAGTACACTGGTTCTATAGGTAACCTTAGAAGTTCCATAGGAAGGCATGAACATAGTCCATCACTTATAGAGAAGAAGAAAATAAATACTCAAGAATATTGATACTATCTACAATGATAGCATTAAAAATAAAAATAAATAGGTTATTCAAGATACATTGTGAAGTTAGAAAGAACAGAAACGATCCACAAAGGAAAGGAAGAAATCAACAATGACACCCAGGTTTTGAGCCTAATTAGTGGGTAGATAATAGTGTTATTTAGCCAGGTAAAAAAAATCTAAAGAGGAATAGGTTCAAGGTTAGAGGATAGACAAAATACATTATCATCATCAGTTAGGTCAGCTCCAAGTTATCCAAGGGAAGTTGTCACAGAGTTGATTGACTATATAAGTACAGAGCTCCTGGGGGGAAATGTCAAGTCTAGAGATATTAATTTGACAGTAATATGTATATTCTTGTTATTTAAACCTCAGTTGATCATTTAAAGTTAGAGATAGGTAAGCAAAGGACTAAAGACTCAGAATCAGGCCCTAAAGCAGTCCAACATTTAGAAGTTAGATGAGAAAGCTAGTGAAGAAGTCAGTGAAGGCACTTGAGAAGCAGTAACCAACGATGCTGAAAAGAAATGTCAAGGAAACTAAGAGAGTTCTAGTGGGTTCCAGACATTGGACACACATTATCTTAATACTCACACCTTACTATAAAGGCATTAGTGTTTCCATCTAACAGGAAAATAAATCAGGAACTAGAATGACAAATTACCTCAGCCAAGCACACACAACATTTTAGTGTTGGTAATCAAACTGAAGTTGGCTAACTTGAAAATTCCTGTACCTTCCATCACACTTTACTATCTTTCTTGGAAAAAAAGAAAAGAAAGAAGAAAGGGAGGAAGAGAAGAAGAGAAGGAGAGAGGGAAGAAAAAAGAGAGGGAGAAAGGGAAGGAAGGAGAAAGGGAGAGAGGGAAGAAAGAAGGGAGAGAGGGAGGGATTAAAGGAAGGAATGGAAGACAAGGAGAGAGAAAGGAAAAAAACAGGAGGAAAGGATGACTGGATGGATGAATGAATTCTAGTGATCTGAGAGAAAAGATTAAGAACAGAGCCTGATTTTACTGGAAAATTTACCATGTTTTACATGCATAGAAAGGAATACAAAGAAGATTTTACTCCTGATTAAGAATTTCAACCATCACTGTAAGATTTTTTTTTTATTATTAAGATTGATGGGTGTTTTTCCAGTCCATCTTTAGCATATATGTCTACTCAGGACTAACATTAATTAACTTACTCTATGTAAAGTGTGTTGAGGATGGCAGAGAACTGGAGCTATATAGATCTAAAAATAAGTAGAGTTGTTTCCTATCTAACTACTGCTGACTTTCCAAATCCGCGTTCCTATAATTAGATTGGGTGAAGAGAAAGCCATCAAGTGAGAAGGTACTAATTTCTCTCCCATAAGCTTGAAGTTTGGCTTGATGAATATTATTCCTCTATCATCAAATGCTTAAAGACTTTTTCTAATTATATTTGCTCTATCACGTACCAAATATTAATGTTATGTTTCCCAGCAAGTCACTCCCATGAACTTTTTCTCTTTGGAGAGAAAAGAGAGACTATTGGTTGGGGTAAAAGAGGTATTGAGGGACAGATCATTTATTTCAGTAGGCAGTTAGCCTAGGAGCCAAGTCTTTTAATAGTACCAGATGCAGGAATTCTAATTGTATTTATTCAGAAATGCTTAGATTTTAAAGGAGGACAGGACTAATAGTTATTTTGGTGGGATCATCACTGTTCCCGTGCTCCCCAAAAGATCTTATATCATGTGTTTCTGTTCAAAAAGCAGATTAACAAAATATAGCTTACCCCCCCCCAAAGAAAAAATGTTTATTTCTAAGCCTCCTGCAGTTACATGGTCACATGCCCCTTCCCTAACCATTAACTTCATCTCAGATTTTGTAAACAGTTTTCCATCACAACTGTTACTAGCCGAACTCTTTCTCCTTTGATGCCTCTATCTCCCCTTGATTTGGGGTAGTTTGCTCTTCTACCTATTCCTTCATTAAGCTCACTGTTTGCCTCTGCACCGATGCAGGATGGTTTTCTAGTTGAACAGTGATTAACCTGATTTTAACGATAGAGCTCCTGGCTGTTTTGTTTACATAGACAATTTAGTGTTTCTTATCCCGTTTCAATAATAACTTGGGTTTTTAATTCTCCCAAATCTGTTCTCTAAAGGTGGCTGTGTTACTGTAATCCTATTTTTTTCTGGGAGATATCACTGGGGGGAAAGGAGAAAGCCCTGAAGCACAGATTGATCAGAGGAGGTACAGACACGCTTCCCAAGCAACCAAGTCTTGTTTTCCAGCTTGGTTAAGGTTACTTCTGCTTCCTTGGACAACTGGCTAATCAGTGAAGTGGGAAAGTTCTGGGAAATGTCTACAAAACAGATTAAGAACTTCAAAATGAGATATTATATTAGGATTGTTATAGAGGAACTAAATGTACTTATTATCTTTGCAATGTTCCATAGAATCAGCTTCTGGTCTTGGGGGTTATTCCTTGTTGGAGCACATGGTACTCTATTGCTAAGCCTAGAAATCCATTAGTTAGTATATTCTCCCCCTCGGTACAGTAGGTTAAACAGAAGAGCTTGGCAAGTCTCACATTAATCATATCAGCTCATTGCTTTTGGCTCTGATATATGAACTTTATTTGCAGAAATGGAGGTTATGAAATAGAAACAAATATTTTTTATTTAAAATGCTATTCCACTTCTTATTGTTTTTAGCTCTTATCACATTTTATCTCAAATCCTCTTGTTCTGCTCTTTGCTTCTCTTGTGGCTTCTTTCATCTTCCCCTCTAAATAATTTTGTTACCTGGGACATCCTTCCATCTTGCTTTAACTAATAGTTAATATTTGAGCACTTACCATATGCCAGGCAATTGCCTAAAGCACTTCACATGGATTACCTCACAAAATATTATTTGTTAGATTATATAATTATCTATGTCTTGCAGGTAAAAACAAACAAAAAAATTTGAAGCATAGAGTGATAAAACGACTTTTCTCAAATCACAACCTAATAAACGGCAAGTCCAGAATTCCAACACAGGCCCTTAGAGTCAACCTTAAAGTCTGAGCTTTCAATATACCCAATTTATTTGGGTTCTCAATCTACACAGGAGGTTCTGATGCTTTATCTATAATTTAACAATTTCTGCAGACTACAATTAATTTGGCTTATACATTAATTCCAAATCTTAGCAACAATTGCTTTGGGACAGCTGACATCAATTTCTCAAATGTTTCAAATCTGGGAAACCTTCCTGTTCTTATATCTGAAAGTTGTGTGTTTGCTGGATATCCATAGGCTTTTTTTTTTTCCTACCATCTTTTCCATCTGCCTGCCCCTTTCCAAGTCTTGTTAATTGTTTATCTTTAATATCTCTCTGGGATTCTCCAAGCTATTAAAACCATAAACAAAGATTTTAGTAACATATTATCTCAACTATAAATCAGACAGAGAATAGCATCACATAAAATGAAAATGACATGTATCCTATAGGATCCTAGGAGATGTGATCATCTACACACCATAAACTGAAGCCCTCTGTGAAACCTCACTACACTTCAGTGGCCCTTCAGATTTTTCCCATGTAGCAATGCTAACTTAAAGAATGGATTGGGTTGAGTCTCTGACATTCACCTTCACTGCAATCCTTTTGAGAAAGATCAATGTGAGAATAGTAGGAAGGTTCCAAAAATGGAAGGAAAATCCCTATCAGATCTGTAGAGAGGAAACACCACTATTTGTCCTGTTGATACCATTAGAGCCAGTTTCATGAGCAATATGTGTATAGACATCATCACTGAAGATCCTTAAAAAGAATGTATTTCAGAAGACGAAGGGAAAATTTTTTTTAATTGCTCTTAAACTATATTTTAAGTAGTAGATGCTTCAAAATTCAGATTAGTTTTGCTACCAACAGGCTAACAAACTAAGATGTAATAGAGAAAATGACTGATTTCTATTTAAATAACCACAAACTGATCAATTGAAATGTATTTAATATACTGATTAATTTTCTGTGCTTTACTTCCCTCTTCCTTTCTGTACCTTAAATTTTTATAGCTGTTTGTACTCAGTAACACAACCTTGCAAATAAAACAACAGAGCTACCAAGCTATCTTCTCTCCCTAAAGACTTCAGAGGATAAAATCAATACAGTTTTCATTCCTGATTATCAGATCCATATCAACCAGTAACTATTTTGTTTGTCGAAGACTTGAAGAAAGGTAAAGTAAAACTAAGTCATCATGAAAATGATAGCAGTCCAGTTATGAGTTAAAACAGGGGTCCCCAACCCTGGGCCAAGGTATGATTTGCACAGCAGGTGGTGAGTGGCCAGCCAGTGAGAGAAGCTTCATCTGTATTTGCAGCTGCTTCCTATTACTCGCATTACAGCTTGAGCTCCGTCTCCTGTCAGATCAGCACTTAAAAGCCTGCTTCCACTTCCAACATCCTATCTTTGTGAAGCAAGGTTTTCTGTAGTGACAGCAACCAAAACAAGATTTCGGAATAGACTGGACATAAGCAACACACTTCGGAAGTCACTGTCTCCCATCACCCCCAGATGGGACCATCTAGTTGCAGGAAAACAAGCTCAGAACTCCCACTGATTCTGCCTTATGGTGAGTTGTATAATTATTTCATTATATAGTACAATGTAATAATAATAGAAAAAAGTGCACAATAAATGTAATGCACTTGAATCAACCCCAAACCATTCCTCCCCACCTCTGGTTCGAAGAAAAGTTGTCTCCCACAAAACTGGTCGCTGATACCAAAAAGGTTGGGGGCCGCTGAGTTAACCATGAATTTCCATTTCCTGGCATTAAATACTCAGGTATAAATTCTTCTCCAAGAAGACCACAGATCATAGCTGTGAGAGGTAAGCCACAATACTAAAGAGCAGTCTAACAGAGCCGTTTCCCTTTTGGCTTCTCTGCTTTGTGTGAGATAAGGATAATTGCCATTATAGGAATAGTGAGCAGCAACAATAACAGGTGTATAGGTCTCTGCCACTAATTCACTGTGCAGGATTTAGATTACTTTCCCCCATTCTCTGACTTCAGAACTAGCAGGACAACTCCATTTTCAGCATTCAGTTTTGTAGGCTTAAATCAGTCAAGTTGCTGGGTCAGGTCAATTTCCTACATTTCCCCTTCCTAAAAGCAGATTAAGTTTCCAAGTCTGGACCAGCAGAAGTGCAGGGGGGAGTACAGATGCATGGTGGGATGTAGAAGCAAGGCCATAGGGAAGATCATTAAAGTACTTAACTTTATTTGAGTGACCCTAAATTTCAATAATCCAAAAGTTTAAAGTGGCGAGCACACCGCTTAAAGCACTTGGAGTGCAGACTGATTGCATGCCTGCTGAGAGACATCAGACAAGGAAGCTCCCAAATAGCAAGAATGCTGAGCAGGGGTCCCTCACTCAAGGTTTCTGCTTATTTCCCCTGAGAGGATACTGTATGACTTGGTAGACTAGGGAGGCAATAAAGCCCAGAAGCATTGGTAAGAGGCTTTTGCTCTTTTTGGAAGCTATGGTGACTTTCAGAGGGTTGTTGATGACAAGGTCATGACCTTGTTCCACCGCAGACGACTTTGTTGTGGACACTGAACCAAGCCTGCTCTGAGAGATTACACTGGGCATTCACAGTCTGTAGGCTATGTTTTAAACATTTGAATCTCGGTAGTTTTAGTTTCCTTGAGACCCCACCATTCTTTTTTTTTTTTTTATTTGAGTCGGAGTCTCACTCTGCAGCCCAGACTAGAGTGCAGTGGCCGCTCCTGGCCACCGCAGCCTCGACCTGCTGGGCTCCGGCGATCCTTCCGCCTCAGCCTTCCGAGTAGCCGGAACTACAGGCATGCGCTACCACGCCCGACTGATTTTTTGATTTATTGTAGAGATGAGGTCTCGCTGCCCAGGCGGGTCTCGAACCTGCGGGCTCAGGCAATCCACTCACCTCAGGCTCCCAAATGCGCAGGATTACAGGCCGGGCCACCGAGCCCAGCCCCACAATTCTTTAATGTCTCACACTACTTAGGGTCCTGGTTATCTGTACACACTGATGGCTTTGATAAGGCAACTGTATTAGTCCATTTTGTATGCTATAAAGAAATACCTGGGGCTGGGTAACTTGGAAAGAGGTTAATTTTGGATCACAGTTCTGCAATGTGCCAGCATTTGCTGGACTTCTGGTGAGGCTTCAGGAAACTTACAATCATGGCGGAAGGCGGACAGGGAGCAGGTGTGTCACATGGCAAGCATGGAAGCAAGATAGAAGGAGGTAGCAGCCTGTTTTCAAAAACTAGCTTTTGCATGAACTAATGGAACAAGAGTTTATTCATTACCTAAAGAATGGCACTAGCCGGGCTCATTTGGCTCAGCCTGTAATCCACCGCCTTTGGGAGGCTGAGGTGAGTGGATTGCCTGAGCCCGCGGGTTTGAGACCCGCCTGGGCAGCAAGACCTCATCTCTACAATAAATCAAAAAATCAGCCGGGTGTGGTAGCGCATGCCTGTAATTCTGGCTACTTGGAAGGCTGAGATGGAAGGATTGCCAGAGCCCAGCAGGTGGAGGCTGCGGTGGCCGGGAGCGGCCACTGCACTCCAGTCTGGGCGACAGAGTGAGACGCCAACTCAAAAAAAAAAAAAAGAATGGCACTAAGTCATTCATGAGGGATCAGCTCCGACAGCCCAGTTACCTCCCACTAGTATCTACTTTTGGCATTGAGGATCTCACTTCAACATGAGATGTGAAGGTGATAACCATTCAAACTATATAAGCATTCATTGCCCCAAATTTTCCAGAGTTTAAACTGTTTCAGTTCCTTGCTTCCAAGCTAATCTCCTATAGGAAACTTCCCAGTTTATCTGCTTGAGTCTGTGATAAGCTTTCCATCCTTGTTTTCTACCTTGTTTTCTACCTACACTGCTCCTCCCCTCTCATCTCAGTCCACTGACATTCAACCCCTCTTCAAGTTCTGATTCAAATATCGCCTGCGCCTTGAACTCTTTTATCCCTGACACCAGTAAAATGTGCTCTAACCCTCCTCTGACACTCAATGGCACATGGGTAATATTTCTTGGGCCCCATACCACTGCCTCATAATTAATTCTGTATTTGCATAAACCCTCCCTGCAACATTACATGTTCCTTGGAGGAAGCAGACATAGCATTCATATTTATAACTTATGTGCCTCATAGCCATTAGTCAATAATAAATTGGTTGGCAAGAAAGAGTAAAAGTTCACCTATCAACATAGGTTATTCTGCTCTTCTGTTGCCCGTATTTTTGTGTGTGTTCAGGGAAAGACATACATAAATACCCATTACATATTGCATAACTTCATTCCCTCTAATAATTGCATACTAAACTTGGGCAAATGCTAATTAATTAGTAAACTCTAATCTGAGTGAACTTTATAGCTCTTTCATGATTAATTTAATTCTATTGGATTTCTTTTAGTAGTTTCATGGTAAAGAAAAAGGAAGAAAGGGGGGAAGAGGGAGGGAGGGAGGAAGAAAGGAAGGAAGGAAGGAGGGAGGGAGGGAGACAGGGAAGGAAGGAAGGAAGGAAGAAAGGAAGAAAGGGGGACAAATAAATATATGCTCTGGTCTCCTCACTTTAGCTGTTATCTCTTATTATGGGACTGAAGGAACTCCTGAGGCATGGTACATGGTGAGTTATGTACCCTGAAGAAACAGTGCTTTAGGTTCCTACTACTTATTTATTATGCTGACCTGAAATACTTTGAAGAGTTTTGGAGCACAATTCTGTCTTCTATCAGGTCGTTCCCATGTTAGCATCACCCAGTTCTTTTTCCTCTAATTCATTTATTCAAAACATACTTCAATCTCCACAACTTATCTAGTGCTCTATGGGCATTGGGGATAGCAGTGTAATACTTATAATTCTAATGACCATGTAGGCCAAACCAAGAGTGGGACTATGCTTCAAGAAATGCAGTTCTGCAGCCATAACTAGTTTAAAAAAGTCAACTTAAATAGGTATTGATATATTTTAGATATCAAGGAGGCCCACTGGCAATCTCCTGCAATGCTTCATAACATGCACATTTTTCTAATTCCAAGGCTTGCTTCTGCTCCACCTCCAGCATACTTTTTCCCAGTAAAAACTCTTCTGTAAATATGCTGCCTGAATTTCCTATCTGTGTCCTTCCCCGATCTCTTTCATAATTAATGATGTAGCTATACTTAGACTCCCGTCCTCTTTCAGTGGAAGACAAGGGGGAAAGAAAAGGGCAAAAATAAGATTATTTGTAGTGGGAAGGGGAATGGGGGATCCAGTAATACCCATGTGAATAGGATAAAAACCCCAGTTTCAACAAGCTTGTTTTTTATGATGAAACAGACACACAGGCATAATTGTATCTTCTGTATGATGAGTTGTAATATACATCATTACTACAAAGGGGATGGCATTTGTTACCATCTTATCATATAGCCTGGGAGAGGAGAGGCACCATGGAGTGAGGACTGGAGAGTGCAGGAGCCCCAGTCCAGTGGATCCTTAAAGCTTTTGCTCAGGAGGCTAAGCTTCTGCTTTAGCTCTTGCTGCTATCTTCACTAATCGAATTTCTAGTTCCTGAAAATAGACTTCCCATCTTTTTTGTTACCTAATGAGTTCGGAATTGTACCAGATGCCTTGGTGTGTTCTAATCAACGCCTTACAAAAGGCCCGTATCCTAGGACTAATAGAATGGCCCTCTGAACACAAGCTGACAGCATTTTAGTTCTTTCTATCACCGCTGCACACTGAACCCAAAATGTAAATGTTCATTCTCAGAGTACAGGCGGATCTTTTTTTCTCTGCCATATTAACTAATTAAGCACCATTTAAATTGTACTTAGCCCGGGCATTATTTCTACCCAAGTGCATCACTTAACCACATTAAATTTCATATTGCACTTTGAAGCCCAATTGCCTAATCTCTCAGACTTTTTTCCTGTAAAATGGTTTTAGCTCAGTTTTTTCACATTGTCTCTATTTTAATATCAATGGAAATGTAAAAAAAAAAAGTGCATATCACCACTATCATTCTTCCACTAAAAACAAACAAACCAAGAAAGAAATACAATAGAGAATAATAATTTGTGGTAACCAAAATTACAAATCTAGGCTGAAATATTTTTATTTTTTACTTTTTTGTTTATTTTTTAAAATTATTTCTTCCCTAAACACATGAAAGACAAGAAAATGGAAACTGCTAAAATTTAAGCAATTCTCTCATAGTCACTTAAAATGTCTATGGTAAAAATATTAGTTGCTTAGAGTAGTACAAAAATAAAGAGATAGAGTAAGAGAGGTTTGGGTGGAGGGCAAGAGACAAATCTGAGCTCAGATAGCACTCAGCTCTTTACCCTTGTAGAGGTGACTTCACTGAGTGTCAGTTTCCTCATTTGCAAGATAGTAGAAATAAAACCTACTTTGCAAAGCTGTTAAGAGAGCGAATAAAGGCACCTAAAATGCCTTGCCCATATAAGACATTCGTGATAGCTGCCGTGATGTTGATGATGATGCTATTATATTATTGATTTCTATCTTCTGAACCAGGAATGGGCAATCCTTTTTCTCTAAAGAGCCAGATAGTAAATTTTTGGACTTCATGGGTCACAAGACCACATACTCTGCCATTTTAGCAGGAAAGTAATCATAGGCAATGTGCACCTGAGTAAGCATGACTGTGTTTGTAGGTTGTCCAAAACAGGTCATAGGCTTGACTTAATCAGTGGGTTAGAGTTTGTCAACTCCTATGCCATCAGTTATTAATTTATTCAACAAATATTTATTTGGGTACTTAAAATGAGCTGGCAATGGTACCTGGACTAGCAACTGTAAGGGTTAGTAACCCTTAGAATATAGCAACAAACAAGATAAGAAAACATCTTATTCTCAAAGGACCTACCTACATTCCTGCAAGAGGATGCCATGAATAAGTAAGCACACAAATGAAGTAAACAAGAAAAGCACCCAACAACACTGGGAATCTGCAGAACATTGGAACAGAAGTCAGTGACAGGATGTACACATGGGACTTCTTGCTGTATTTCACCACAGAGTGTAGAATACTGCAAAAGTCATTTCCTAAAAGGCTGTTTTTGACCTTGTTAGAGTTTTTATCTTAGCATTTTTGTAAATATTTTCAAGTTTCTCAAACTTCTTATTTCCAAATAACTAAGCTGGGCTTTGCAGTGCTGATCCCTTGAACAGGTGTTTACAGTGATGAATACACTTGAAATACATAAAAAATATCTAGGACTCGAGAGTATAGCAGAGCTTGGACCCCAGTATACCTGGAGTCTTGACAGCATATTGAAGCATCTCCTTGCCCAATCTTCCTAGAGTCCTATGTGATTAGGAGAAATCATCTCATGGAAAGGGGTCTAGAAATAGTGGGAGTAATGACTTGGATACTTGCCATATATCAGGCCCTGAGTTGGACTTTCTAAAATCCATTGAATTTGGGCCAAGTACAGTGGCCCACACCTGTAATCCCAGTGCTTTAAGAGGACAAGGTAGGAAGATCATTTGAAGCCAGGAGTCTGAGACTAACCTGGGCAACATAGTGAGACCTTGTCTATACAACAACAAAAAAAGTAAAAAAAATAGCTTGGCATGGTGGCATACACTTGTAGTTCCAATTACTCAGGAGGCTGAGGTGGGAGGATCAATTGACCCCAGGAGTTAGAGACTGCAGTGAGCTATGTTTGTGCCACTGCACTCCAGTCTGGGTGACAAGAGTAAGACCCCATCTCTAAAATAAAAGTTAAAAAATATATATCAAATTTGCTTTTCTCAACAACCCTGAAGGGACCTATTATGATCCTTACTTTATAGATGAGAAAATAGAGGTTTAAAAAGGTTATCATTTATCACAAAGTCTGTGACTAACTGCTAATATTTGACCTTAAATCTGTCTGTTTCAGAAGCCCTCTACTCCTGGCATTTTGCACTTTTCAAGTCATTCCAAAGAATTGCTGTTTCTTTCTAGATCTTCAACCTTGGCACCTATTGTCTATTGCCACTTGACTATTTATTCATAAAACTACTTGAAACCTATCCACATGCTTAACACTGATAAGGAATGTTGCCAGGAGACTTTTTTTTAGAAAAATCCAGTTGTATTGAATTTACTTGTTTCCTCTTCTATCTAGTCCAATAGCAATTTAATTTTTTAAAGTAATCAAATGTGTTTGACATGATTTATTTTCACAAATCTATGCTGTCACACCAATTAAATTGCACTCTCTAAATGTAAGATGCTAAGCGGAGCCTTAAGTATCAGTTCAAATTATCCTCCTTTTGGAAATAATAGAACTACCTTGGTCCACAGTCATACATTCTTTATTTAAAAAAATAATGGTATGTTATTTTCACTTTTATAAGCATGTACTATACCTCCTGATTCAAAAGACTCCTAAAAATAGGTGTAATAGGTGTTACTAAGTGAAACGATAGATTCTCTAATCAGGTGTGTCACCCAAGATGTAATTCATCTGTAATCCATCTGTAATACCTGGTATTTTGTCTAATTATATCTTTTCCAAAGCACTGTAATGCATTTGAAGGACTGTCTGTCTCATTTTTCTCTTAAAGAAAATATGTCTCTTCCTGTAAGGGATAATGGAAAATGATTGCATACAACATTTCTATTTACCCATATCTTTGTTCTAGCACTTTTCCTTAATATTTTCTTTTCTCTTTACCCTATGTAAAGCTAGACCAGGATTTGGGCTATGTTTTAGAACCAATTATTCATCCTGTTCATCTTGAAGCAGGGAAAAGTTGGGGGCAGCAAAAGACATAGGAAGACTACGTTTAACAGAACAACAGTTTCTTTACTTAGTGATTTCCAATGACCACAATAGCATTTGGGAGACTGAGTTTGTTTCATTAAACATTTACTATGAGTCAGACTTTTTGGTGGGAATTTTATTTTATTTATTTTATTTTATTTTATTTTTTGAGTTGGAGTCTCACTCTGTTGCCCAGACTGGAGTGCAGAGGCACACTCCCAGCTACCTTAGCCTCGACCTGCTGGGCTCCGGCGATTCTTCTGCCTCAGCATTCCAAGTAGCCGCGCTACCATACCCGGCTAATTTTTGATTTCTTGTAGAGATGAGGTCTCGCCAAGACCCCGCGGACTCAGCCAATTCACTTGCCTCAGCCTCCCAAAGTGCTGGGATTACAGGCTGAGCCACCGAGCCCGGCCGGGAATTTTAAATTAAGGAAATTGTGGTTTAGAAAAGTAACTTCCTGAGAGAACAAAAATGAAGAAGTGAAAGTATATGAGATTTAAACTCAGTCGTCCAGTGTTCCTGTGGCTTCCATCACACCATGTCGTCTTCCTACGTATCAAACACATGCTCCAGTTATGATTATTTATTGGTTTTATTGGTGAGCAAAGACAGGATTGTGTTGGATATTATTTGTTTTAACGCACAGCAGCAATATCATTGTAGCTTTAATAAATTGTTCTACCAATTATTGAACGTCATTGGAGCATTGGGCTTAGTTATGAAATGCACTAAAGAAGAAAAATATATTCTCATTCAATGTCATTTCAGTTTTGTAAAGTCTAGCTCATACTAAGTGTTCAGTACTGATTAGTAGATTTATTAACTGGTAGGTTGGTTAGAGATATAAACAAGCACTTAAAGAGCTTTTGGCTTTCTCCCCTCCACCACACACACACCTTTTTTGCAGGGAAAAATCCCTTCTAAACATAGGACAACTAGGGAAGAACACATAACCTAACAGTATAAAAGTAATAACATTTTTTTAAAAAAGGAATATAGAAGTATTCTAAGTAGGAGATCACTATAGATTGACAAAACAAAGTTTATACAAGGAGTTGGACTGAATTTAGCCTCAAATGATTAGTAGATTTTTCTGTGTGTATAGATGGGATAGGAAAGTGTTTTCCAGGAAAGAATGCCATAGATAAGAATATAGAGACAAAAATAAATGTGGTATATTATTGGCACAGAGATGTGAATTGAAAATTGAACACGTGAGTTTTGAGAAAATGGTAATGTGTACATTTTTTTTTTTTTTTTTGCGTTGGAATCTCACTCTGTCATCCAGACTGGAGTGCAGTGGCTGCTCCCGGCCACCGCAGCCTCAATCTGCTGGGCTCCGGCAATCCTTCCGCCTCAGCCTTCCAAGTAGCCGGAACTACAGGCATGCGCTACCACGCCCGGCTGATTTTTTGATTTATTGTAGAGATGAGGTCCCACCTGCCCAGGCGGGTCTCGAACCCGCGGGCTCAGGCAATCCACTCACCTCAGCCCCCCAAAGGCACGGGATTACAGGCTGAGCCACCGAGCCCGGCTAATGTGTACATTTTAATGAAGTAGGCTCAGATTTTGAAGCACCTCAAAGACCGGTTAAGCATTTGAGCTTGTCCTGGGAAACTCTTGGGGATACTTTAAATGAACTTGTGCAGTGTACTCATAAACAAAATGAAAGTTTTAGGACTTGGTAAGTGTGCAAAATTAACAACAATGCTCAATCACTGTAGGGATCGCTATAGGGACTGCTGTAGGGACTGCTATGAACCAAGTTAGTCACTAAACAAGGAGGGCCAGGCCTAGGGTGATAATATCATAAAGAAAACATAATTGGAATATAGAACAAGGCTCAAATTCTAGTTCTGTGATCTTTACCTCTAAGTGCATGAAGAAAATTATTTAACCTCTTAGATCATAATCTTCATCTGTAATAAAACTTCATTCAGAGGGATTTTGTGAGGATTTGTTGAAATCTGGTATAATATATAATAGCACTGATTCTTGAGTATTATAGTTAGGCTTCTCTTAGCCTAACTTACAAAAGTTAGTAAGTTACAAAACTTGCTCTAACCTACAAGTTACAAAAACAAGTAACATAGACTGAGTGGCTTAAACAATAGAAATGCATTTTTTTCAAAGTTCTAGGGACTGCAAGTCCAAGATCAAGGTCTAGCAGGGTTCTGCTTCTGATGAGAGCTCTTTTCCCGATTTGCAGGTGGCTACCTTTTCATTGTGTACTCACATAGCCCTTCCTTAGTGTGTGTGCACATGCAGAGAGAGTGAACTCTGTGATGTCTCTTCTTGCAAAGACACTAATCCTATCAGATCAGGGTCCCACTCCTATGACTTCATTAGCTTCCTTAATTACTTCCACAGAGGTAAAATACTGTTACATTGGGAATTAGGGCTTCAACATATGAATTGGGGGATTGGGGAACACAATTAAGTCCATAGCAGTCTACATATGTAAGTGCATGTATCATTGAAATAATTTGCATGCAAAATATTAAGAATAAAAATTGGCAAGATGCAGCTACTAAATGGAGGGAAGAAACTGAAAAACAATAAAAGGGAACACATTAAATGGAATGTCAAAGTTTTGAAACCATGTGGCTAGAGAAATTATGGTCAGTGTTGGACTTCCCACCTTCCTCTATTAATACCTCACTTCTAACTAGAATTTCAAAAGGAACAGTTATTCATAGTCTAGTCAAGTATGGTCCCTTAAAAATTGATCAGCAGATATTTACCTCCTTATCGCTATTAAAAAAATAAAACTTAATTTTGGCTTCTATTTTCAGGAAAATTCCCAGAGGATCTCATGATAGCAATAGTCTTTCAGAAATGGTTTTTGTCATGGAATAAACTCAACACACTTTTTGCCATGAAAAAATTTAAACATGTTCCTTATCCAATGTTGCCTCAATATTTCATACAGAATGTCCAGAAAAGAAATTACCACGTATGTACCTAACCCTCATTTGTACCCACTTTTTAAAAATAAAATAAGAATTTTTAAAAAAGAAATTACCACTGAGCTCACGTGGCTTTTTTTCTTTGGTGAAGGTTTTTATAAATTCTATCCATTTGGGTTTACCTTTCTCCAATGCCTGTGCAATTACATTTCTACAGTAAAATATGTTTAGAACTTAGGATGTGATGTATGCAAGTGGGGAATAGGTTTTGTTTAATACCTTCTTTATATAGAGCTGTAAAAAAGCAAACACAAAAGAGCTGAGCTATGTGGGTTCATGGAAACATACTCATTCCTCTTTACTTGACTGGGAAGTAATACTTCTATAGATACTTTAGTAATACTTTTAGAGATACCTCCAACAGATAAAGTGAAAATCATTGCCATGACACCAAGAAAGATAACTTACCATATGACTGGATTTATTTTTATTACGATTTTGTGACTCACTTGTGGGAGTAGATCTCTGCCCCCTATCATGATGTTGTACACAAACGTAAAGGCGATGTGTCAGGAGTAGAGAGATAGAGCTGAGGAATAAAAGGAATCCCCATGTATTAGGTACATACTGAGTGAAATGCCCTGATGGGATCTAGCTCATTGCTCGCGAAACTAGACAAATGAACAGATAGCGACTTACAGCTCAGGGACAGATATTCCTTGTTCATAATGCATTATCTTCAGTGTAGCACGCAAGGTTCCTCTCTTGTTATAGCTACTCATTTATCCTTTTTGACTACATTTTCCACCCTTATTTTTTTTCTACACATGAAAATATTCTGTTTTATAGTTCACATAACAGATTGAAAAAGTCAAGTAATTTCTGTCAAGTAGGTTTTTCTAATGCCCAAACAAATTAGTGCAAGTGCGTATATTTGAATTGGGGCTATTTGAAAGCATTTTCTATTCAATATGCTTATTTTGTGAAATCTTCAACGACAGAATAAAATATGTCAGAATTTTTTGGAAAAAAAATGAGATGTGTTTTTCACATAAGGAGAATAGCATGGTGTTAGGCTAGCACGCCAACTGGACCACATGTTAAAGATTTAAGACCTTTTATTGTAAAATATATGTGAGCCTTAGGGAATTGTGATTAATAGCATGTTATAGCAAGTATTACAAAACAAAATTAAGGGTTTCCTGAAAAGGGTGTTCTCTAGGAGATGAGCACAGGGCTTAGGGAGAGGGTTAACAGTGATTATCATAATTATGTGCTATTCTCAAACTCAGAAGACTTATAGTCTACATTTTCTCCAAAATTAACAGCCCAGGTTTAAGAATCTGAGTTCTGCCTCTATTGTTTTTAAATAGAACTTCCCAGCATTTTAAAAATCAACTTATTTCATAATCATATATAATTTTATAAAAATCTCTTAGGATTTTTCAACATATTTTGTGATTTTTTTATTGTGACAATAAAAACAGTTCAAAGTAAAAATATTTTATCTTTGATTAATAAATTGTGATATAATATATAATTAATTTATCATAGCCGTCAAGAATATTCATATCCCATATAGACAAATTTTACTTTTTCTAAGTTTTTTAATAATTGATTTCAGATGAAAATTAAGTCTTTCTTTTTAGACCTAATTTGTGGAATTACTGCATTTGGTACTTAAAAACAATTTATTTATTTACTTTTTTTCCAAAAGTTGAGATAAGAGAGGTGTTTTTAGTATTCCATTTGCAAGTACTTCTCCACATATAACACCATGTGGCTTGTGAGGATAGTGTTTATTTCTCCAAAATCAAAATCAAATTGGATGTAATCATCTCTGAACTTTCTCTTTTTAACATTGGCTTTCAAAGCACTAGAGACATCTTGATGTGCTCTATGAGAATTCTGATCAGATGAATGTATCTTAAAGATCTGGTGAAAATGTGTGAACGTCAATGCTCCTTGTGCCTCCTGTTGTCAACCAACAGTACAATATGAGTATGAATTAAACAATATATGACTTAGAATAAAACAATTTCAAGCTGTACAATGCTTACATCCCCATAACGTCTAGCAGTGCTCAAATGAGAAATAAACTTAGTGGCTGGCTCATCTAATTCCAATACCAAATGATGAACATACTTAATAATTCAGTCAATATGTATGGAGGGTTTGCCATGCACAGAGTACTTTACATGGATAGTTCAGGTTGGTTTACACTATAACTCTATGAGGTTGAAACAATTTGTCATGCCTATTCAAGTAAGGAAGCATAAGGTCATAGAATAAGTCAGTAAGAGTTGACTTTGTGGCACTGCTCAAAGCTCTTTCAGTATATTTTCTCATTTACTCATTAGAGCAACATTATGAAAGTACTCTTATTATTTCCATTTGATGGGTTAGGAAACCGAAACATAAACAATGTAAGCAACTCACCTAAAATCGCATCATCTGCTAATCAAGAGAGGCTGAATTAAAGTCAGGCCACATAGCTCCAGAGTCCAAGTTCTTACCTTCATGCTCATACAGGCAGAAACAGTATTCAAACCTAGTTTATCCAATGGTTTATTTACTCAATACATATCTATTTATCTATGCATTTAAAAAATAACAAATGAAATAAAAATGCTATTCCACTTGTAACAGTGTGAATTTACCAGAATACTACATCCATGGTTAGAAATACTGATCCACTGTCACCACTCTATCCAGTTGATAAGAGCCTTTCAATGTTGTT
Organism: Carlito syrichta; assembly: GCF_000164805.1. Taxonomy (NCBI): domain Eukaryota; kingdom Metazoa; phylum Chordata; class Mammalia; order Primates; family Tarsiidae; genus Carlito; species Carlito syrichta. The sequence goes on from NW_007250718.1 coordinate 211,950, forward strand.
CCCTGAAATACTTCCTACTCTTGATGTCTAAGATATTAAAGTCACCTAATTTTCTCCAACATCTCTGGCCACAAATTCTCAATATTTTTTGATAATTAATCCTTATCCTCCAGTCCTTTAAAAGTTGAAGTGCCCTAAGGCTCAGTCCTTAATTATATTTCTTTTCTAGCTACACTTCCTCGAAAGATGTTTTTAAGCATAGAGATCATAATCCAAGTCATGAAAGTTGGTGTGATTACTCCAGAAGAATGAGCAAGGGAGAAAAAAAAAAGACAGCTAAGGAACTCCTGGAAATACCAATAGATGGAGATACTCAAGTCAATGATAGTACTGAGCACTTAGATGGTTTTTGAAGAACCATAGAAGATTCAAGGAAAGTGTAGAGGAAAACAAAAAGCGAAGAGAGTGTAAAGCTGGAAGCAATGAACTAACTGGTACTAAGAGAAAGTACAACGAGGACTAGTAAAAAGAAAGTGGATTTGACAACAGTGTATGGTATCCCTGTTGAAAGTAGATTCCATGGAGTGACGCTGCAGTGAGTTAGGGAAGGAGGAAGTGGAGTCAACTATACTTTTGAAAAGGAGACAAAAGGGAAATAAATGAGTATAAAAGGATGTAAACACTTTGATTCATTTAGTCATTCAGTATTAATTGAACATCTACTATATGTCTAAGACTATTCAGGGATTGGTTATACAACACTGAACAAAACAAAAAGTTAATCTCTGCCCTCCTGGAGCTTCATTCTGGTGCACTTGATTAAAGTAAATATTTTTATTAGTCTACAGATGATGATTACATGTATAACCTTCATATTGCTTATCAGCTCTTAGTTTATTATATTAGTTTAATATTTGTCAAAGCCTATATACTAGATTTAAGTTTTCAAAACAAAACAAAAAAAACCTCACTTCACTCATTTCTATACTTCCAATACTACTTGATATTTAAATTTCTTTACTATGAGCTATAGATTGGAGAGAGGAGTGACAGGATTTGATGATGATGTGTCATGATGGGTAAGCAACAAAGGAAAGGGAAAGGAAGGGGAGGGGAAGAGGAGAGAGGGAAAAGAAAAATGTAGGAGGGGAGAGGAGAGAAGAGAGACATGTTACTATTCCATCTAGTGCTCTTCACCCTCTGTCCTCTCCTCATGTCAAGAGACCATTCAAGATACCAGAAAAGTCTCAACACTTGAGTATGAACCTCTTCTGGTTTCACAATCTAATCTTGATTTACCCAAAATTCTGAATGACGTATATCTTAGCATATACTTAGCACAATTCTGTTTGGACATTTTTAACAGCAATGTGGATTCTTCCAGTTACTTATGAAGACTTTTCATAATTATTGGCAATTTCAGGTTCAGGATTATAAACACACAATCAGAATCCCCATTTCTTTTTCTCCCCTTCACCTCCTCTCCCAACACAGCCCTCCAACACACACACACACACACACACACACACACACACAATTCACTAAAAACACCAAATGGGAAAAACATATCATTTCTTTCCTCTTCTCAGTAATAATTACTCCATTTCTTTACTTTATAAAGAGCACACAGGCTGAAATCCTCCCTGCAGAATGTCATCATTTGCTTTTCAAAGCAGGCACAAAATTTCAAAAGCATTGTGGGTAATGGAATGCAAATGACCCAAGACTGACACCATCTTAACAAAGTTAAACTGTTAATATGCACCTGGAATTCATTTAGGGAATGAACATGGGACACAGCCACAGAGCAGCTCTCTCAGCACTTTATTCCCTTGGCAGTGTGGAGAGAGGGAAGGATGCTCAGAGTTACAGCATTTCACATGATTCCTAAGCCTGCTGACTTCAGTTGTGTCTTGGGCTGTATATGGAGGCCAGATAAACACCACCTCAAACACTAACATTTTAACTTGGATAAATCCTTTAGGCTACAACTGGGTCCGAACTTTCATAACATTAAGTTTATTGGAGATAAACTAGATCTCATGCAGAAATTTATCTGAAAACACTGAAGCATGAAAGAAGGAAACAGGAGTACTTGAGACACAGAAGGAAATATAAGGCAGCAAAAATCCTTGCCTATATCCTTGTTGTGTCATTTGTGGGCTTTTGGCTCTAATTTCTCCCAGCTGAAAAATGACAGGTTCTGATTATAACCTGAAGCATGTTAATGCCAAATGTTTATGTCTTTTCTAAAGGAAGGTACTACATTGTGGGATAAACCATTCCTTGTCAATAGAAAGACCACTTCAAGAAAGATGTGTCTATATGTGTGTGTATTAGTACAGTCTGATGAAAAAGTAACATACACACCTAATGCCTAGATCTTGATTTCTAAATACAATCTCCACAAAAAAGGCCAAGGATGTTTTAAAAAGATGGGTGATTGTGGGGATAAGTCAAGGAAAGCACAAGATAAACCTAGAACATACTGCTGTACCAAAAAATAAAGACTTGCTCAAAGAATGAATAAGACATGTCAAAAGAATACAGGAGCCAATATGAGGAAGTTTTCTGTCCAAATTTAGAATAATCTGAGCACCAAAAAATAATGATAATAATGAATTGCGACTCACTGAATTAAATAGTATTCCTTGAATCCACAGAGATATAAAGAAATACATAATTAAATGGGGGAATAGCTCTCTCTTATGATAGAATGCCAACTAAATAAATATAGAGGAAGTAATAGAATTGGAAAATAACCATTTGGCATTCAAAATAATAATTGTTTCAGGCAAAAAATCATAAATGGACGCTAAAACCAGTGAGTGAATTTTGGCAGACACTAGCTTAAACAAGTAATCAAATTAACATCATCTGTAATAGGACAAAAATACACCATGTGCCTCTTGATATGAAGCAAAGAGAAAGACAAACCTTTCCTGTGATGTTGTTGTCAAAAGTGCATAACCTAATTTTAACCATAAGAAAATATCAGGAAAATCCAAAATAATAAACATTCTCTGAAATAACTGACCAAAAAGTTTTTTTAAATATAAAGATCAAGTGAGATCGAGGAGCTATACTAGATTAAAGAAGACTCAATAGATTTGACAACAAAATGAACATTATTATTTTGATTGGAACTTGTACCCAAGATTTTTTTCTCCTTTTGCTATGCAGGCCATTACAGGGACAACTGAAAATTGTGAATAAAGTTTGTACATTACTTTTACAACATCAGTACCATAGATATTTATAATTATACTGTGCTTGTGTACATGAATAACTTTGTTTTTAGGAAACATATACTAAGATATTAAGAAGTAAACTTACATTATATCTGCAAGTTGTTCTCAAATGATTTTGGAAATAGTGTGTGTTTGTGTGTAAGAGAAAGAATGAGAGAGTATACAAATGCGACAAAATATTAATAATTGGGGATCTCAATAAATGTATATGGATATTATTTGCAACTCTTTTGTAAGGTTGAAGTTATTTAATCATAAAAGATTAAAATAAAATAATATTAAAGGTATATCACCTGAGGTTGACAATTCTTTATCTTCCTGCTTTTTAAGATTGAATTCTTTGACCTCCCCAACTTTACATTTTAAAAGGAAGCTGTAGAGTCTTTGAGTTTTTAAGTTTTTATGACTGAGATTGTATTGCATCTTACTTACAGGAGACCACCAGAAGTCTAAATTACATATATAATAAATCAACATATTATATACATCTATTTTTTTAGTAGTGATCTTAACTGTTTACAACTTTCACAATATGCCTTCAAAATCCATTTTACCAATAGCAGCAGGATCCCAAAATGTCAGCATTTCAGGGCTTGCCCAGAACCTTTGGCTTAAATCCCTACTATTTTAGGCATCCTACAGAAACTAGGCTGGGCTCGGTGACTCAGCCTGTAATTCCAGCGCTTTGGGAGGCCAAGGTGAGTGGATTGCCTGAGTCTGCGGGTTCGAGACCCACCTGGGCAACTTGGTGAGACCTCATCTCTACAATGAATCAAAAATTTGCCAGGCATGGTAGCGTGTGCCTATAGTTCCAGCTACTTGGAAGGCTGAGGCGGAAGGATCGCCGGAGCCCAGCAGGTCGAGGCTGCGGTGGTTGGGAGCAGCCACTGCACTCCAGTCTGGGCAACTGAGTGAGACTCCAACTCAAAAAAAAAAAGAAAGAAAGAAAAAGAAAGAAACTATAGCAATAGCTAAAGGAAAGGATAGAGAACAGTGGGATTGAGCTTCTTTGCCTGAGCACTTCTGCTTAGTTATTTCTGTGGCTCATACTGGTATCTCTTTAAAAAGCAGTGATTAGCGCTATATACCAAGTAGAATTCCTAAAAAGAAGAAAGTGGAAACAACAATATTTGTAACCTTTTATGGATTATCTCCCCTAACAATCATCATTGGAAACACTGTGTATTGGGATAAGGGAAGGGTGAAGTAGCAGTGTATTATGAGGGAAAGAACATGGAGTTTGAAGTCATACAAATCCTTATTTAAATCAGGGCAAATAGTTTAACCACTCTGAACCTTAATATCCTTATCTATAATAACATTGTAACAATCATTTTAGTATTTTAAAAAACCAATGCATTAACATGTGGAATGTACTGTTTACCCTCCATTTCCCCCTCCAGGTCTGGTCATCATCCTTCTGCATCCAACTCTTTGCTGTAGAAGACAGATCCTAAGAACTACTTCAACCAATATCTCTTGCCTTGGGCTACTGGTTGGATTCAGACAAATTGTCACATAATCAGGAGATCAGAAGGAGTAAGATTCCCTCTTGTGAATCCATTATTTGGCTGTGGCTACATTGTTCTGCCTAAGACCACAGTTCCTGGTGAATGGTCCTTCTACAGATAACAGCTCTCACAAATGAGGGCAACTTTTCTCTAATTCCAACTCTCTACCTCACTAAGGACTTCCCACTAATGTTGTTCCCAGGGTGCCTTCTCATTCTTTATCGCTTCCCTTGTTTTTGTTTTTGTTAATAGTCCCTTCACTGAAGTCTTTTCAATCGCCCCTTTGCCAGGCACCATCTGTTTAATGCTAGAATGTAGACCGATTCAAGAATAATCCCAGGGCTCAAAGGAGGTCAATTTTACAAACCTTACCTCATCTAGCTCTGCTCTAGCCAAATTTAAGAAACCTCACATCAGGGGAGAAACTAGTCTTCCAACTGCTCTTTGAGATCTAAAGGAGACTATTAGTAATGAAACTTCAACTTTTGAATAACAACATTTTTATCAAGAACCTCCTTAAAGGTTGATGATTGGGTGTGAGGGCAGGTTCCTAAAAAAAAAAAAAAAAAAAAAAAACTAGTCTAGATTTTATCCACATACAGTTCCATGAACTTTATGTAAAAAAGATAAGTTGGTTCATAGTTAATGTACCATTTATTAAGGATTAACAATAATATTTTAAAATATTTTTTACAGTAACCTCAGGAAGAAAAGGAAAAGAAAAGGAGCAAACTGGTTTAATATAGTAAAACTCTATCATTATTGACCATCCAGAAAGATCTCATGCCTATGATCTTGTTTGTTTTCTTAGTTTTTATATCAATAGATTTTATAATGTCTGAAACCCACCTCAATTTGCTCCTTGTTTCTGGTATTTTCTCGCTCATGCATCAAACATCTGGGAGCATTTTATAAAGCTTTCCTGTAATCTGCCAAACTATGCACACATGTGCCTTTCAGGAGTCCAATTTTCCCCTCTCAGTAATTGGCCAATGCAGAGAAACAAAGTATCATTTTATTTTACATAATGGCACTATGTAAAATGATTCACTAATTCAGTACTGAAAAATAATAATCACAAGTTGGAAGATTTAAAAACACATGTGAGAAGCTAGCACCCGGGGAAATCTAGGCTCTTAGTGCTTACACAAGCTCACTCTTGCCCCCTGCAGTCTGCTAAGGGACAAAAGAATGTTTTATAATTAGCCTTGTGGTTTGTTTGCAAACTTTAGTCAAAATGTGCATTTTCCTTATAAGGAGCTCTTAGTACCTCTAGGAATACACCACACAACAGTATTATTTAAAAACAGTTTTGCTTCCATACCACCTAACAAATATGTCTTTGTTCTTCTTTTGTCTCTTCTTCTTGTTAATAGAGAAAATTGTCTAGAAAAATGCAAGCTACTATTTAATATAGATACTATGGTTTCTTCCTCTTACACTTTAAAATAAATGCCTATATAAAATGAATATACAGCAATAGCTAATGCATTTTCCTGAGTGATGATACTATTAAAAGTAGAATTCATAAGTAAATAAATTGAGCACGCTTATCTTATTACCTGCAGTTTCATTGTACTAATGAGATTGCTAAGGAAACTCTCCATCAAGAGTCCTATAATTCAGCACCCATACTGCTGGACAGTACCCTCTTAGCTAGCATCCGCCAAAAACACCCAACTAAATGGAAATTGAAAAATAATAATTTTCTAGTGGTGCCAAAGATCTCCATAAATAAATATCACCTCTCCAATACCCTAACACAAACCACTGTTTCGTGGTTTAAAACAAACAAAATTAAAAATAAAAACAACAAAAACTTTTCTTCTTTGCTACCCTAATGATCCAAGATAAATTTTCAAGCAAATCCCAAATCTCTGCCAAGCAGTCACTTTTCAAATCTACCTCTGCCTTGGGTTACTTATAGAAGTAAATAATTTAGAGAAGAATACAGGGTATCATCTGTTTAAGGAGGTGAATGGTCTAAACCTCACTCCAAAATAAACTAAGTGAAAATTAATGGTTTTCTTTATTAATTGTATATGTTTTAATGTTTATTTCAGGGTAGGTACAAGCTAAATAAGCTATCACCAAGTAGCAAGTCATATTTTTAAATCTTTCCCACAAAGCCTTTTTGAACAGTATGTGCCTGGCATCAGTAAGGGCTTGTTCTATCTTGGGGCATCTCTGACCATTAGATAGGTCTTTCTGAGTAAACCAAGTAGTTTCACAAATTAATAAATATTAGTTTCTTGCTGATAAGCAGGACTGTTTAGCTCTATTGGGGAACTATGTTAAGACCACCAACAGGATGAACACTACCTATTCTTTGTAGCATTCCTTATATGAACTACTTTTTACAGTTCTTACCATTATGTATGTAATACACTGAGCCCTTTTCCATTTCTATAGCTCAAAAATAATATTGTAGGTTTTCTGCTGATCAGAGCAAAGCAGAAAGAAACCCTTCTCTATATGACTCCGGATTTTACACTTCTATCAAAGCCACTGAATTGTGATTAGAATTTTTGAAATTTTAACATACTGAGCCTTACTAAGCTCACTGCCAATTGCAATTCTCACATAGACAACTGTGTACTCTTCCAAGGTGGTGTGCTCTTGGCCAGGAACTCTGTGCAGAATTTATCCTTATTTACTTTTATCTTTTTAGTGTCATCCATCATTTCAATCTGTAAATATTTTTAAAATATCAATTATATTATCATTATGTGTTACAGCATCATATTACACAAAAAGAGATAATCATTGTTACTATAGTTACAGCTAAGTGTTTTTTTAATATGTAAAAATTGTTGAATAGGACAGAATTGAGATAAAGTTATGGGTATAAATTCATATCCAGCTTAATAAATATTCATTAATCAGCATACTTTAAATATGTTCCATCAGCTAATAACAAATGCATTGAATTTATACTGTTTCTCAGTCCATGGGTCTCCACATTTTTCCATAAACATGGGATGAGAGGCATGGCAAAGATTTATTTGTTCGCTTATTGATTGATTATCTCCTATGCATCAAGCATCTTTCTAGGTGCTGGGGACTCAGCTTTAAACAAGACCGATAAATTCCTTCTCTCACAGATTGTACATTCTAGCTGGGGAGACAGATAATACTAAATTAGAGGTTAGTAGTGACTAAGAGTGCTACTAAAGGCAATGTGGTCATGAAAAGTCTTGCTGAGATGGTGAAATTTAAGCTGAGATTATGACATTTAAGCTGAGACTTGAATGTCAAAGAGAAGACAGCCATGCAACCATCTGTAGAAAATGCATACCAGACAGAAGAAACAACAACAGAAGATTTTAAAGTTAGAATTAATTCATCTCAGACTGTTAGAGAAATAGAATATGTAGTTGAAGCCCACGTAAACAGTTTGAAAAATTCTTTGATCTACTGGCCATTAACCATTTACAAATAAAATAATCTCAGATTAGAACATGTATAACTCTCAAAATAATTATGCTGAGTGAAAAAAGGTAAAGAGAAAAAGAGTACTTACCATATGATTTCACTTATATAAAAATTTAAAAGTGCAGACTAATGTTTAGGGATAGAAAGAAAATCAGTTGTCTGTGGATACTGGATTAGTGGAATGGATTACAAAGGAACTAAAAGAATTGAGGGGGATGATGGGAATTGTAATTTTGATTGTGGTAATGGTTTTATGGGTACATATATGTATATATGCAAAAACTCATCAAATTAGTATTTTAAATGCAGTTAATTTTACATCAATTGTATCTCAATAAAACTACAATAAAATCAGGTTTGTTTGAATATTTTCTTTCACTGGGAATGTTCAGTAGTTTCTAGTGAAACCTAATTCATTTTATAAGTACTTAATAAACCTCTCTTGACAACCCATCCTATGCTGTCTTGATATCTGTTTCTCATTCACTTACCTATATTTGGAGACTGTACACTTTCACTATTTTAGACAGTGAAAACATTTGCCCAATTCCAGTTTATAAACATTTTCAAAGATCTTGGACAAGAGTTTGAGAATCTAATTTGCATGTTATTTCAGAATTTCATTTTAATCCAGTCAATCTGGAAACTCTGAATTCATTGAGACTCCCTCTCCTACCTTTCCCCCCATTCCTTAATATGTTCCTTAATAAGCTTCTTCTGTTTTGCTCCTCCTCTCTTTCTTCTTCCTTCCTTCTCCTTCTCTTCTTCCTCCTCATTCTCCTTCTCTTCTTCCCGCTTGTTCTCCTTCTCCTTCTCAGTCTAAATATCATTCTTTATGCAGTAAAGAAAGCAACAAACCAGTGATCAGAGAAGATCTTCCTTCTCAAGCATTTGAACAAGCCTGGTAGTATCACAGATTAATAAATATTAATCTCTTGCTAATAAACAGGACTGTTTAGCTCCAAGTGGTATGTATGCCTTCCCTTTAGCTGCATTCATGCAGGAAAACAACTAGATATGCCTTTTGTTTCACCTAACATTGGTTTTATAGTTCCAACTTTTTAGGGAAATGTCACGTTACTGACCCTATTTTCATTTCTGCTGCCGAAAAGGAGTTAGTACCAACTATCCTATTGGATGCAAGGAACTGTTACAAATCCTGAGACCTTTGTTATAAACCCTGAGAGGTGATTGTGTAGACCTGGCTGTTGGTGAGTATGTGTATCTCACACTCTCATTATTTCAGTTTACGTCTAATGGTCCTCACAGAGTTACTATAAATAAAAACACCTGAAAGTACTGAATAATTATACACATTAAAATCATTATAATTATCATGTATACAATGAAAACTCAATAAAAATATGCAGATTAAGAATTTTCATCATTGTACTTCATAGGAACTTGTGGAACTATCTTACCCTATGCTTTATTCCAATGACATTCATACCTCTGCTTTGAAGCCACAGATTTGCCTAGTATAGATTATGATTTTTCAAAATCACTCATGACTATATTAAAATATTACACATTACTCAGTCGTATAGTAATTTTATCATTTCTCTCTGGTTCTCCAAGGTTTCAGGTTAGAGTCCATTAATTGGTTGGATTTGTATCTTATTTTGTTTTGCTGTGCTTTGTTTTAGAAACAAGATCGTGCTCTGTTACCCAGGCTGGAGTGGTGCAATCATAATTCCCTGCAGCCTCAAACTCCTGGGCTCAAGCAATTCTCTGACCTCAGTCTCCCAAGTAGCTGGGATTACAGATGTACCACCAAACCTGGGGTAATTTTTAAAATTTTTTTGTAGACAAGGGGTCACACTATGTTACCCAGGTGGGTTTTGAACTGCTAGCCTCAAGTGATCCTTCCACCTCAACTTCCCAAAGCACTGGGATTATAGGTATGAGTTCTGTGCTCAGTCAGATTCGTAGGATTTAGAAGCAGAAGAGAAGAAGCCATTATTACTGGGGAATATCTGTGGCAGACGGGTGGGCAGCCAACAGACAAGAGGGTCAATAGCCCTGAGGCAAGCCTTCTTCATGACTGTAGACCACAAAAGTAGGTGAGGGCAGTTTCTTCAGAAGCTCTGCAGTAGACCCTGCAGACAGAGGTGGCTAACAAGAGTGTCCTGAAGGTTCTTGAGACACACAGCAACTTCTGGGTGAACTCTAAATAATGTCCACCTTTGGCACAGAGGTTAATTGGCCATTGAGTTCTTGCCTTTATCACCACAGACTTCCCAATGGTTTAATAAACCTCTCATTCCCTTTTTTACACGACTCATACTTGGAATTCATAAAAAGCAACATGTTTATCCTGACAGAACACTGGTGCAGTGTTAGACACCAGAGAAAACAAGAGACTGAATAATTTTACAAAACCACTTCCACTGTACAGATGGGTATAGTGGTTAAATATATTGGTCGCACTACCGGGGTTCAAATTCCAACTCCATCACTTACTAGCTGTGTGGCCTTGGGCAAGTTATTTAAACTCTCTGTGCCTCAGTTTCATCTCTGTAAAATTCAGCAATTAAATTCTTTGCCTTTTAGAACTATTTGTGGAGATTTTAAAAAATCATATAAATATGAATTTAAAAGTTGCTAAACGATTGATAAACATTGGTTATTATTATCAGTGCCATTGACTCCTTCTTGCTTTTCTGATGAGTATACCCAATCCCCTGGCATTTAGTTTTCTACACACTAACACCTGAGTGGTTAAAAAATAGCTAAGCGGGAATGCAAATCACCTCTGGGCCCTCAGCACTTTATTAATAGTAAATGGAGTTAATTCAAATTTTCCAGACCAGATTTTTAAAAATTAGATCTATTCTATCTAAGATAAACCTTCAATAGCTGATATTATGTAGACATAAAAAATAATTGCATGCCCCTTGCTCAGAGTGGGGAGGAGAAGTTTCTTTGACTTTCTCTAGGTTACCCCCAAATAATTAAATATATGAACAACAACAACAACAAAGACATGCTAGTTAGTTTTGTTTCATGGCCTTGAATATTTAGTGAGTGAAAGGTTTAGAATTGGGAATTATGTGTCTGTATGTGTTCCTATCATGGAAGACACTGTAATCTTTGTACTGAACTTAGAGAAGCCAGATTTTTGGTGAAGAACATTGATTTATAAAGATCACATTTTATGGCCTAATTTTTTCATTTTGTATTGGAACCTGTTTTATAGCTATATTTTTAGAATAATTTTCAATATGTCTCGAAAAAATAAGAGAAGAAATTTGGATTAAGTGACCTGTGTTGGAATCACTAATCAGCCAAACAGTAGTGACTTGGAATTTATCAAATATCTAGCATCCTAAGCCTCCTTTGATCTGTTTATAAAATAGCAGCAATAATAATAACAGTAATAATAATAATAACTACCTTCTAAACTTGCTTTAAGATAATGCCTATCAAATCTTCATCAGAAATCTTCCAGGCACGTGGTATATTATTATTATTATTCTCTCTTCTTTATATTTGTTTTGTTACTTACTGGCAAAGCACAGAAAACTAGTCAGATTTTCTGATTCAAAGCTATATAACAAAATGACAAATGCCAAGTCATCATAAACATATTCACTCTGGTTTAGTTTTTATTTCCATTGTGCTAAAACAATATCGGTTTGTGCTAAGTTATCACCATTTTCTAAATAGAATCTGTATGTCTGTGATGAGCTATCACATGACTGCATTTTTTTTTCTGTTTTACCAGAATACTGGAGAGCTGAGTTGGACAAACACACTAAAAAACTGAAGTGACCAAGCAGAGGCAAATCACAACTTCTTTCTTCTGAAGCATCAGAAACAAAAATAGTACATGTTGAGAGTCTTCTTAAGAACATTTAAACCCCTTAAACAGGGTCATCTTGACCAGATTCTATTTCTGATGGTGGATGCTGGTTTGACATCATTTCTCTACAATGTTATTTCCACCAAATTTTGGCATCCACTTCTAAACATACCTCTTTAATTCTGGCTCTCTTTTTCTCATTATTTTGTTGACAGTTCTCCTCTGTTACCTGTGCACTGTTTAGTTTCCATTTTTTATTATCTACCCAGTAGGCATCAAGATAAAATTTAATTTTTATTCAATCAAATACAAATTCTGTGCCACTTGGCATAATTCAACTACCTTGCCTTTTGTATCTTGAGTTTAGGGTTGCAACCCTACTGCTCACATTAAAATATGAGGATGGCAATGTTTGTAACTTTGAGAAAAATTTTAGGTAGTAGAGCTGAAAAAAATTATAGAAATCTTCAGTGCTAAAGCTAAGAAATCTGCGAGCAAACAGGTTAAGCTACATCCCCAGAGTCACAGAGCTTATTGTCCCAGGAATACTTTGAATCAGAATTGAAACTCCTTGAATTTAAATACAGAATCAAAACTATGCTGAGTACTAAAATGAGGACTTCACAGAAGTCTGGGGGAGATAAAAGCCATGACAAACTATTAATTTTTGGTGCACTGGAATGTATCTAGGTTTTCTTACTTGCTTCCCTCCTGAGGGGGAGGTGGAGGGTGGGTGGGGGAACTTAGCAACTGGCCAGGATAAAGAAATCAGCCAAAACATGAAACTGTTCACAGAAACTTTAAAATCCACCCTCTTTCTTCTATATCACAATCTAAGTTCAGAATCATACAAACCAAAAATGTAAACTTTCTATGATTCTTTTTATCCACATAAGAATCTCTTAAGTTCAAATACCATGAACTTAATTTATTCTCCTGTGAAACAACTTCCTTCCTTCCTTCCTTTCCTCCTCCCTTCCTTCCTGTCTTCCTTTGTTGTATTCATAGTTTTCTTTTCCTCTACCACATCTGGTAAATTAATTCTCACAGGTGAAATGACTTTGAACACTAATACTAAAGGGCTAGAGCTTTGGTAAGGGCCACAGGTGTCACTGAGTACTTAAAGAGAAAGGCAATATAATTAGATAAGGAGAAGATAAAGAGGTTAATGCTCTAAAAATTAATGAAAGGTTATTAAATTATCTTAGATCACAAATGAAATGTAATTGAAGACTTCTTAAGTAAAAACAACCTCTTCTGTTTGGGAAAACTTCAAAGGTTGTACCTGTCTTCCATTTTTAGAATTAACCAACAAAAGACTGGGGCTGCAAGGGACTGCAGTTGATACAAGGAGTGGAAAGAGAGAGTTTCTTGATTAAAATCCTTTTCCAGGGTCTGGTAACCTATTCTATTTTCAGGTATTTGTAGTTTCATAGGCAAGAGACCAGCCATTCATTTGGTTGAGCCTGAGGCAAAGGCAAATGAGCTCCCCAGTGTTGACTGGCAATGTGTAAATCACTTAACTATACCTAGCAAGTCACTCCAATTCCCTGGGCTCCCAAAGAGTCACTTGTAAAATAAGAATTATTTTAGGTTAATTTTCATGGTTTTTATTATGTGGTAACGTTTTGCAAATAGTAAATGTGATATGAAGAAAATGAACTTTCACTCCTTTCTGTCTGCAATCTTTTTCTCTTTTGAATTGTAATCTCCACAGGTTACAATGCATTCTATCTATGATGGCATGTGTTCCTCTTCCCTGAATAATATTAAAACAATCAGGGGCAGCGGGCTCTGTGACTTAGCCTGTAATCCCAGCACTTTGGGAGGCTGAGGCAAGTGAATTGCCTGAGCCTGAGGGTTCGAGACCAGCCCAGGTAACTTGGCAAGACCTCATCTCTACAATTACAAAAAAAAAAAAAATTACCCGGGCATGGTAGCACATGCCTGTAGTTCTGGCTACTTGAAGGCTGAAGCAGAAGGATCGCTGGAGCCCAGCAGGTTGACACTGGGGTGGCCATGAGTGTGCCACTGCACTCCAGCTTGTGCAACAGAGTGAGACTCAACTGAAAAAAAAAAAAAAAAAGGATATATTTATGGATCAAAATGAGCCCAAGTCAATCCAATTTTAAGACTTATACAGAAATACACGCTGATATACACAACCCTTACTTTAAGGATCTACATAGAGAAATAAATTAATAAGATTAGATTAGGTTCAGATTATACATTTAATACCCCCCACCTGTCAATATCAATGTTTCCGTATGTTGCTAAAGTCACAATCAGTATTTACACACCATTAACTGCTCTGCTTTAGTTTTCATGTATCATTTGAAAGGCTGAATGTAACAGAGGATAAGAACTTGAGCCTTGGAGTCAGACAGAAGTAGATTCAAAAGCCAGCATAGTCTCTTAACTATAATCATGACATTTGGCAAACTTCTTAACCTCTATAAAACTTAATTTTCTTGTTTGTTAAAAGGGAATATTAATGATAACATCTGCAACATGAAATAATTTATATGATTAAATGAGATATACTGATAAAATGCTTAGCACAGTATCTGGTTCATGGTAAGGCCCTAATAAATGTTTACTATTATTACTATCTTATATATACACTGATATACTCATTATTTTCATGGTTTTATAGTATTCTAGAAAATTAATCAACAATGTGTTGCTTTTTGTTTTTGTTTTTCCTTTTTCTACTGCTGGGAATTTAGGATGTTGAAAATTATTTGGGGTATAGGTTTCATTTATATAAATATCTACATATTAATTTTTGTTTTCTATTATGTTTATTTTCTTGAAAATATTCTGCAAGCTGAAAACATAGGATCAAATGAGAGGTTTTTATGGACCTTCTTGCAAATTGCCACATTGCTCTCCAGAGGAAAGGAAACCAATTTACAGATAGCTGTATGATATTAAACCTCTTTCTTCACAGACAAACAAATGTTGAGTTTTCATTCTTTTAATGGATTTATTACAAAAGAATCAGCATAAAATCATACCCCAAATATTTGATTTTGCCTTTCTTTAATAGCTAATGGGACTGCTTTTTGTTGTTGTTGTTGTTTATTCAGTTTAAAATTAGCATTTTTTTTGGCTAATTATTTTATTTTTCTTGACTAGTTAGGGAGCCACTTAATGATTTAAAGCAACATGTGATACTCATAATCTATAATAATCACCAGGCTGAGTTGCACTCCAATAAGGGTGTGTAGCATTTCTTCGCCTGCAACTGCAGAAGGAAGTTAAGCGCATTTTCAGATATTACTTGCTATGGGTTACTTTTTAAACATTTTGAATAGAATTGGGGTGACATAAGACTATAAACGACAGACAGCCATTGCTTTGTTAAGCTCAGGTCTGGCTATGTGGCTTTTGAACTATGGCTGTCATGTTTTCCTAAGCTTTGGCCCCCTTCCCTACCTTGACCAGGTGAGTCCGTCTCTCCCTCTCTCTCTCTCTCTCTCTCTCTCTCTCTCTCTCTCTCTCCAATTTATTTCTAAATAAACTGTATTTTCCAAACTAAAAAATAATAATAATAAAAGACAGATATCATCAGACTTTGCATGTAGCATCAATTTGGAACTGATGGTACTAGAGAGCTATTTGAAACCTGAAGATTCCACTGAGACTCCATTCTTTTAGTAGAATGAAGTCTTTCAGGGAACCATTGTCACTGATTCCAGATTTCCCATTTTGGACCATAGACATTGGTATTCAACTTCCCATATTTATTCACTTCTCCATGCCTTTTCTCCTTAACCTCTCCTTTGTATTTTCAGATAAAAGCCAAAATATCATGAATTCTTGAAGAGAAAACGCCACCTAATGAGGTTACTTCATATTAAATCAAAAGGGACTATCTAAATCCAGTTACCATAAAAGGGATGAAAGAACAACCAAACTCTTGACTACTGAGTAATTACAAGCCTTCCCAGAGCTCTTAAGATTCAATGATGAATAGACAAAAAAAATATGAAAGAGGGTAGAAGGAGGAGGTAAGAATCATAACTACCCAAAGCTGGTGAAACATTCTGCAATGCACAAGGAGGTCAATTCCATGTTCAACAACTTGACAAGGGTGTGCTTTGGGGAATGACTAATCACAGGATATAGAAGTAAACATCAGGAAGCCTTTGTTAAGACATCTGAATTTTTTAATAGACTTTATGGGGTATTAAATGAAAAGATAACTGATTCAAATGGAAAAAGAGCTGGCTATCTTACAAACATGAGTGAAAGGGAAACTGATGAGAGATTAGTAATAGGTGCAATGAAGCCTAAATATAAAATCACTGAAATTTAAAAGAAAAAAAAAAAAACATTATCAGCAAAGAGGAGAATTCATTCTGCAGAAAATTGAATCTGTGAGGACAAACTTTAGAAGCACTTTCAAAATTTAATGAATTTGGGCAAAGAGGTAAAAAAAGAGGAAAGAAGAAGAGATGACAGATGCAGAGGTTAGAATAACAGATAACAAACACTTCAGAGAAAAAAAACCCAAAGACTTGGAGTGGAATCACGGTTGCCTTATAACTGAAATATGTTGCAAGAAAATAGGGTTTTAAAACTCAGAAGAACCTAAATCACACACACAAATAAATACACAAATGAAGAAAAAATATATTTATATATATACATGTATATGCATGTATAGACAGAGAGAGAGAAAGAGAACAGAGTACTTAAAAAAGAAAAATTAGGCTGACTACTGCAATATTAAATATCAGAGTACATTCGATCATGTTTACCCTATTTAATGTGTTACCCATAAAAATTTCTAGGCAAAGAAAGTAGAATTCCTATGCAAAGAGAAGAGAAAGATATTCACGTATATAGCAATAAGCAAAAAAATAAACCATTGTTTTACATTTTTAAAGAGAAAAACTATTTTTAAGGTGTTCTCTGAAAATTGTGAGATGAATCAACATTGAGAAACAAGAATGAGTATATGATTGCATACAATGGCTAGAGATGAGCAATGCAGGTAATTAAACATAAACTTGAATTCTAAAATGATCTGAGCATGATTATAAGACAATCTAAAACACCATAGATAATTCTTATATAATAAAACAAAAAGTGGAAAAATAATGTTTTTGTTTCAAATATGGTTTTATAGGCAATATGTACATGTTTACGGTACAGACAAATCATAGGAAATTTAAAGTGTTCAAGGTCACAGAATAATATAGACCAAATGCAGCCTTCACTTGCTCACAAATTAGGCACAAAACTCTTCAATTCACAACAAATAACGTCAGTCTCTATATCATAATAATATTTTGGATTATAGCCAAATGCATTTTTAGACATTTAAGAAAGACTAAATATTAGAAAACCTATAATATTATTTCAAACTTTGTTAATTGAAAGAAATATATTTTTCTAGATTCCAAAAAAATATTTGATAAAGCTTGTTATCAAAATCTGATTTTGTTAGAATACTAAGCTAAGAAAAAAGAATAGTTAATAAAGAAGATGTCAAATGATAATGTCAAACCAACGGCCATTTTACTTAATTCATAAATGCTTGGAATCATTCTCATTTTGAAGTTAGGTTTATGGTAAGGATTCTCATAGAATCCTAATCCTTAATCATTATTCTCAAAACTCTAGCCTCGATCATAAGATAAAAAATAGAAGCAAAGCTAATAATGAAAATTTATAAATGATACTATTGTATATCCAGAAAAACAGAAAAATTCATGAAGATACATAAGATATAACTAAGGAGTTTGGTGAAGTTACAATTAAATATATAAATAATCCATAAATTTCTCGTATAACTAAAATAAACACTTTAATATATGATAGAAATATATTTTTTGTTGGGGGAGCAGGATTCCCGTGCTGTAGTGCAGTGGTGTGACCACAACTCACTGAAATCTGAAATTCCTAGGCTGAGGCAATCCTCCCACCTAAGTCTCCTGAGTAGCTAAGTCTATAGCTAAGCGCCACTATACCTGGCTGATTTTCATTTTTTTTTTTTTAGTAGATACAGGATCTTTCCATGATGCCAAGACTAGTCTTGGAAATTTGCCCTCAAATTATCCTATTGCCTCAGCCTCCCTAAGTGCTGGAATTACAGGCATGAGCCACTGCACTCAGCCACAAAAACTTTTTAGAGTAATAATAACTTTTTGAGTATTGAGATTAGAAGCCTACAATGATATATCCAGGAACCACATTAAAGGAGTACAAAAAGAATCCCTACAATGCTTGATTGAGGAACATAACCAAAAAAAGAGACCTGAATAAGTAAAAAGTTATATCAGATTTTATAAAAGTAATATGGGTAAGCAATCAAGTGAGAAAATAAATCTATAATTTTAATACAATACAAGTTAAAATTCCAGTAGGCTAAGTTTTGGCAGTTAACAACTCATTATAGAGTACATCAGTGAATAAAGGAATGCAGCAAAACACATTTTTAAACAAATAGTAATGAGGTCACACTTGCAATATTATACCTTTAAATTATAAAAGCTACGGTATTAACAACTATGTATTCCTGGCAGACAAAGTAATGGAAGGGAATGTAAATTCAAAAATTACCCAGGTAAATGCACATGTCACTTACTATATAATAAACTGGCATTAATAATCAGTGATAAAAGTTGGATTATTTAACAACACAAAATGATTCAGCGTAAGAAATGTAAAATAAATCATAATATGTAAATATACTCATTATAAATCTACCTACTGTAGTTCAGTAACATATAACACATGTTCAGAGTGGGTGTGAATTTATTTGTAATTAAACTGAGGTAGAAAGGCTTATCAAAGGTAGAAGAAACAAATAAAAAGATTGATAAATATGCCTACTTAAAAACAAAACACTCAATATCAATAAACTAAACAAAAAATGTGAAAGGTAAATAAAAATTTGGGGAAAACATTTGCAACATACATGAGTTAACTATCTTTAACATAGAAATTTAAATCTAATTTAAACATAAATATCAAAAAAGTAATGATTAACATTATTATTGCCATTATTCAATGGGCAAAAGACATGGTTAGAAAATGTGTTTAAAAAATAAGTACTCGTGATATTAAGGTTTTTAAATCTATATTAGAAACATCAAATTCTAAATTAAAACAGCACCCCATTTCACCCTAAAATGGCAAAGATTCAAATATAAAAACAATCAATGTTTATAAAGCTGCAGGAAAGGAAAACTCTCATACATTGGGGGAGTATTATGACTATTTATTCATAGGTGAAAAATAAGTTACGGATAAGTTCAAAAAAATCTATCGTACATCATGGTGACTACAGTTAATGGCAATATGCTATATTAATGAAAAGTACTAGAAGACTGAATGTTACGTGTTCTCACCAAAAAATGATTACTATGTGAAGTGATGTATTATTAATTAGCTAGATTTAACCATTCCACAATATATCTATGTTTCAAGGCATCATGCGTACATAAAACACACGTACAATTGTGTGTGTCATTTTTAAAAAGAGTAATTAATTTGGAAAAAAAAGAAAAGAAAAAATAATCTGAGATATTTCACCAAAACCTTAACCATGTTGATCTAGATGATAAGGCAGGGATAGGAGTGCTTTTTGTGTTTTCCAAATTTTATTTTCTCATTCAGAATAACAAAACTGTATTTTAAAAAATAGAAATCAAACATCTTTTAAACTTTTAAAAACATAATTGTCTTTCTTAAAGTCTTTGTAAGATTTTTAGTGTTGCCTCGTCAAACTAAAGAGGGAAGCAAACAAAACTATCTCATGTAGAAGCTAAGATGAGCTCAGGTTAAAGCAACAGAGTTGTAATTTGAGAGAGCACACGAGATATGGGACTGTTGCTGAGGTACAAATCTGAAACTGAGCTTTCTCTTGTTATTAATGGAGGGACAAATGGAGGTAGGGGAGCTCAGCTGAGAAGAGCAAGAGGCAGTGGAAGGATACAAATTGAGATGAACAGTGGCTGACTCGGCAAAACTGTTAAATGACTTTGCAAAAGACCTGTCACAATGGATAAACGGCTCCTTCTAAAGAAGCAGCTTAGCATTCCTACAGTGCACACACAATTATTTCCACGGATAAGATTGAGAGGAAGGAGAAAGGAAGAGGAAAGGAAAGAAGATCAAAAGACGCCTTCAGGAGTGTGTAGACATTTCTGAAATGAGCAACTAAGAAGAAAAGGACTGCAAAAGAGAATCTGAAGCAAAACATGCGTGTACTTTATTTTAAGCTTCAGTCATCGGGCAAACATCCACCATTTCTACTATTCTCCTGCTCATGAAAAATGGTAAGTTGCACTGTGGATGTTGACTACACTCTAATTGTTTTTATGGCAAATGAGGCGTGAAACCTATTGTCAGAAAACATAATGGCCACAGTGTATAGCCACATTTTGTCTTTCGAGTCGATCATGGCCAGGGGTTAACACTGTCTGTGGAGCCTAGGAGAGGGTGCAATACTACATCCTTGTATTTCTTTAGGGCAGACCTTTGCAAAAGAACCTCTCATTGCTTTTTAGAAATTCCTTCTGTGCAAGAAAAAAGAATTTTCCTGAAGAAAACCCAGTTACACCGAAAGAAGAGGCAGGAGGAGAGGAAATTGGCAGAGGTCTCCTCTAAAAGACATCTAGAGTTGTGCTGACAAACATTTGTTATGCTCTTTGTATTATAATAAGAACTCTGGTGCTAACAAAATTTCTGGAATTTGCTCTGCTGATTATTATATCTCAGGAGTTAACCCTATTCATCAGAAACTAATCAAATGGTACACACAAAAAAAAAACCTGTTGCTGGTTTCAAACCAATACATTTTATTTTATTAATTTCCTCTCTGCCATCTTTTCATGACTAGACGCTTATTGACTAAATTTTTTTTTTTTTTCCAAGAATTTTTAAGAATGATTTTCCCCTCAACCTGTAGTCTTCAGCTCTTTGGGGCAGGAACCCCGATTTGTTGCGGTCAACTGCTTTATAATGAATAGGGAAATATATTATGATACAAATGGCTGGGAGAAATAGGCAATTTCCTCCTGCTGCTCTCTAGCAAACCCCAAGCTTCCCAAATTTAATTCAAATTTATTCAAAGCACACATACTAATCATTCCCTGTGTTCAAGTATCCTGCCCTTAGAAAGCTGCATCAGCCCAATAAGGGTTCCAGTCATGGGAGGACCTCTAACTTCAGTATCCTTGGATAGAATGTAACTGAAAAATTAATAGTCAGTTGCATGGAATGGCTTGGGTGTGTGGGGGCAGGTAATACTATATTCTTATAATAACCTACATAGCAGCCATTGTATTTGAAGCCTGACACCAAATCCTTTAGAATTGAATTAGAAAAGGCATTTCTTTGATAGGTTTCTTCCTGTTCCAGTTTACAGACAACTAATCCCCACTGCATTGGATCAAACAGACGGGCACAATCAATTTGGGGAAAGCAAGCAATGCCAGTTCTGCTCAATCTTCCCTCAATGAGGAACAGAGGAGAAGGGGGGAAAAAGGAAAGAAAGAAAGAAAAGTCAAGTGTGCCTGCACCCAAGATAGCTTAGCAAAGGAAAAGATGAAAAGACAAGTTGAAATATATATCCTGGCAGGTGGAAGCACTTGCTGTCAGAGGGAGAGTCTGAAAACACCACAACGATGCCAAACACTCCAAGCCTTCGGTGCTGAGGGGTGTTAAAGGGAGCAGGGGCAGACGGAAGTGGTTGTGATGTCAAAACAAAAGAAATCAGCAGCAGCATCTCTGCGGAGAAAAAGAGGTCTGGATATATTTAAGTCTCCGTAGTCTATGATCTGCAGCCCAATGTGATGAGCAAGTTAATTATTGCATTTAGGTAATTAAGTCTCAAGAAACCAGGGCCTTCCAAAGCAGTATTAATGTATGCTGCTAGATCTTAGGCTTGACTGGCCTTTTGGTGAGAAGTCACACTGCAACAACAGCCTAACAGTGGCAGGAGAAAAATTAATGAAAATGAGCTAGACCTAAGATGGTCCCAGTATTAAGGGGTTTCTCTCTGCCTTTGGACGTGAAATGCATGACAAGATGCCTCCTCATTTACCAGCAGACATTTTCCACAACAGCTCAGTTGCCCATCCATTCTCTCGCTCCAAGTGTGGGTAGTGACTCAGCCTTCTTCGACTCCTTTGATACCTCTTGATCCCCTCTCCTCTGACATGGCCATTATTTTGTTTTCCCTTCCTGACCCCCGAATTTGTTTTGGTCGAGTCTAAGACATTTGTCTACAGGAAAGGACATCCAAAGGGCTCATTTGGATAATGGGTCTCCCTCACTTGGCTTCATTAATGATTCCCACAGTTCTTAGCCTTTCCCTGTCGTGGCTGTAAGTCAGGTTCTCTGGGCCAGGGAGTTCATCATCTTCAGGTGGTTACCCTCGTCTTCTGACAAGGATGTGCTGTTTGGGAATGGGAAGATTAAAACGTTTCTTGTTCCTAAGTGTGTAGGTATTGACAGTGAGACTGCCATTACTTTTTCTGAGTGATGGTTCTAAATGTTATCTGTATACATATAAACATATAACAGGTAAATATAAGTAAATATGCATGTGTGTCACCAAGCTTCATCTTCTCTATCATAAGCAAAATGGGCTAAGGATACATATTTATAAATTCATGTATCTTTTTTTGCATATATGTGTACAAGCAAGCAGCATCCTCCTTGTCTTCCGTGGAAAGCAAGGATGTCCCGCTATGGCTTACCAGTAGAGCCTTACCATACCTACCATGTGGCAGCTTTTTGGGGATGTCCCTTTGTGGCTTACCAACCTCTAGGTCCACCTGATTTTCTTTATGAAGACATTCAGAAATGGGAGCACAAATTTTTCTCACCTCCTATGAGCATCTTACCTCTGGAGGTGGAGGTCCAGAACCTCTTCCTCAGCATTAAGTAGAGTGGTAGCTCGAGCCAGGAGCTGATGGCTACAGCGGGCAGATTTGAGCTCCAGGATGAGGAGGCCCAAGCAGAACATGGCTCCCATCTCCTCCAGTTCTCTGGTACCAAACTGTAGACCCTGCCGGTTAAACAAAGCATTCACAATAACTATGAATAATGGGAAATGATAATTGATCATCTGAGTCTGGGAAGAAGAACACCTAGTCATGGGCCTACCACAGAAACTGAGAATCGGCCATATTTGTCAATCATTGTCCAATGCATTTCGTTACGTACGTTGTGAGTTAGTGATCCTCAGTCTCTGTGACATTGACATCCAGGGTTCCCTAGAAATGTTCCCACGGAAATAACAAGTTCTTAGAGGTGATAAAGGGCACCTCTACCAGGGTCAAAGCTGCAATGCTTCTATCAGTATTATTTAAAAAGGTTTCACTGATGAAGCAAACATTTATAAACAATCTTACTGAGAGATACCTTTTTATCTGTTCTAAGCTTATGGGCCAAAGGAGAAGAATGGGGTAAATTCCTCATATGTAAATACTGAAAACTGAAACTTTAAGAAAAACTCACCTATTCTGCTATACTGAGATAATGCATGAAAGCAAATCATGACACGTACAGTATAATCCATGAAGAAACAGATAATAGCAATTACCAAAGCTTTACTGATCACTTACTCCATGCCAGGTACTGTTTTGAGCTCTTTTAAATGCATTAATTCAGCATATCTTTACCAAAGCCCTGTGAGGTAGGGATTGTTATTTTCACCATTCCTAAGACAAGGAGATTCAGACATAAAACCAAGTAACTTATCCAAGGACTAGCAGCTAGTAAGTCATAGAGGCTAATAAGTACATTCTGGCTTGACTGATCAATATAAAATGCTATATATAGACTAGGAAAGACTCAATTGTGTCATGAGGTAGAAAGTATGTGGTCTTAGAAGTTAGATCAGAATTATGTTTGAATTCTGGTTTCACCTATTTCTGACTATATGAGCTTGGGTTTTGAGAACTCTACTTATCTTGATTTTCTCGTCTGTAAAATGGGATCACAATCCTAAGCATCTAGTGATAAGGAATGCTTCAAGGTTCCCCAAAGTTTGAATAACATTAGCTCAATTTTCCTACCACTCCTCCTTTAAAGATGTTTAATATGACAGAATTCAATGTGGTCCTAAGGTCTTTTTGTTTACAAAGTACATTTCACCTAAATACAAAATAATCAAGAGCAATTACTATGTTAAAAAAGATAGATTTTCACTTCCAAATAATAGTGATTTATAATAGAGGACAGAGATGGGACTGTAAGAATTCAAAAAAATTGACCATAAGCATTCCTAGGAGAATCAAAATTCTACATTGGAAAATCATAAGCCTCCCAAGAGTTTCTAGCTAGAAGCATAAAAAAATGGAAAGTCCTCAAGTTTATTTCAGTTGTTTGAAAATTTGATTTGCTGCAAGTTTTGATACCTGTTTTCCTAAAGAAAGGAGACATTACTTCAGAGTTAAGGGAAGTCTGTTCCTCCATAAACAACAGCAGTCAGAAGGGAAAGACAGATGTTGAACAATTTGTTTTTTTCTTAAGTCAATAGAAGAGATCACTTCTTAAAGAGAGAGAATCTCAGAGTCTCTTTCCTAAAGCTCTAGAGTCTGATTATTCCCCCCCCCCCCACCGGCTGCATTTTTTAAATTCTAAAATGGTTGGCTTAGTTGGCCGAAATGAAGTGAAGGTCGTACCCCTCCTGTCCAGTTAGCAACCTCACTAGGTGGCAAGGGAGATAATGACAAGCAGCGTGAGAGTAAGACTCTGGAGCTCAGGGACAGGCAGCACTCATATACACAATTGTAACCCTCACCTCCAGCAGAACATATAACAGGTATTCTGTAGAAGTCAAAAGAAGAATAAATCCTTAGGGGAATAAACCTCATAGTATGAGTCATATGGATAGGTTACGGACTATTCCTTTCTACGCATCAACCTCTATACAATAACAGCTGAGATGACAGCATTTTCATAATGGAAAAAATGTTGATATTCCAAATATTGGCCCACCTATTTCAGGCCATGATTAGTATCATGAAAAGACAAGTCCAGAAGATTTTTATTAAAGGAACTTATACCACTTTATTGGCTGTGGGGACTTGGGTAATCTCTTATTCCATTTTGCCCTTCACTGTTAATCTCTATTACACTATTCTTTTAACTCTCACACAGTGCCAAGAACATTTGTTTCTATGGATGACCTGCTCTCACACCCCACCACTGGCCTGGAAGAGAAATTCTCAAAGGATTACTCAAAAACTGAGCAGTACCTATTTCTTACTTTACATCCTTGGCATGGAGCACATACTTGTCAAAAAGCATATCCTCAATACATCATCATAATAAAAATATATCTATTATTAATTACTAAATATTGTAATAAATAGATAAATAATGACTATAAATAGTGAATATGGAGAAGTATGGGTAGACAACCTCTCGGATACATATTATATTTATCTAGTGGAACTTGATTTCTCTGGATTGTAAATACATTAATGCCTTTATATTGTTCTCCTATTGTCGAATGTTGTATTTTTTTAGATTATTTTACTGTTACTCCAGGAAACTTATTCATATATCTGGATATAATCTGAAAAACAGGGAAAAAAATTAAAAATTGTGACCTCTACTTTGTCATGGGCTGACAATAGCAAGTTTATATAAACAAAGCCAACTTTGGGATAGTTTAAAAGTGAATGTTAGTTAAGTAGAGATCCACCTCCCCATTCACCCTGCTCAGATGTGTTAATTAGGAATGTTTTGATAGACAATAATGCCAGAAGTCTGGCTATAGTGACATAAACAAATAGGATTTTATTTTTACGTACTAATAAATTTGGATGGAGTGGCAGAAGGTTCACACATTATTTCAACAACTTAAAATCAAGGCCACACTACTTGCCATTCTCCTGGTTTTGCAAGATAAACTGGCTGCTGTAGCTCCAGCCAGCACATTCTCATTCATGGAAGAAAAAAACAAAAAATAAGGGAAGACAGCATCAGCATACCATTGCTTACATTTTATTGGCCAGAGCTGTGCAATAGATCCACCTCCAACATTACAATGCTCCAGTAACTGAACATTTTAGCTTTTTAGCCTCTTTAAAAGAAACAGGTAAGACAGAAGAGGGTCAGAAATGAGTGTCAGGTAAGCCAAAGGGTCTGTCACAACAGTATTCTGATACCAATGCTGCTAGAAAAGATTGGTCCCTATCTATGTACAGTATTAATAAGCAAAACTCATCAGCATGACTCTACATTTTTTAAAGCTTTTCTTGATAATCGACCTCAAATGAAGAATTTTTTGTTAATTTACTTTATTTTAAAGATATGGGGTACAATTCAGGATTAGGTATACAAGTGATCATCATACAGGTAAAGTTTGAGCTTACCTTTGGTCCCCACTTTGTCTAGTTTGAGATCAGGTACACTTATTAATGTTATGTGCTCCCCCCTACCTCCCCTGGCAGTTTTCAGCTACTGCCAGTCCCTTTCTTACAGTATTATGATAAATGTTCAGGGTCAACTTATGAGTGAGAAGATATTGTACACAGTTTTTTGTTTCTGTGATAAATCGCTGAGTATTGTAGACTCTAAATCCATCCGAGTTACTGTGAAGCCCATAATTTTGTACTTCTTTTGGCTGCCTAATATTCCATTGTGTATATGCACCACTTTGTTTTATTCAGTCTACTTTTGATGAGCAGCATGGTTGGATCCATGTTTTGCTATTGTAAATAGTACTGCAATAAACAGGCATATGCAGGTATCTTTTTCATAGAGTGATTCAAGTTCCTCTGGGAAGGGGGATTACTGGATCATACAATAGGTTAATTACTCGTTCTTTTAGGAATCGCCACAATGTTTTTCAAGTTTAAACTAGTTTGCATTCCCACCAACAGTATAGAAGCATTCCCTTTTCTCTGCA
The DNA here is from genome assembly GCF_000164805.1 of Carlito syrichta. Classification (NCBI taxonomy): domain Eukaryota; kingdom Metazoa; phylum Chordata; class Mammalia; order Primates; family Tarsiidae; genus Carlito; species Carlito syrichta. The sequence goes on from NW_007250718.1 coordinate 238,785, forward strand.
TCCTCCCAGCAAATATTAATGTTACTTATTGGTAAGAACAAACATGAGGTCTTCCCAAATAAGGTTAAATTACGTAAGTACTGATAATTGGTGAGCAAAAGAGAAAAAAAGTTAATAGGCAAAAGCGGGAAAATTTCCCATTTCATTATTTAAATAGAAAGGACTTTTACACACAGCCAATTGGTAGACATATATTTAAATCTATAATACTTAGTGCTGACTCATGCTAAAACTTGGCACATACCAAAACGCCTGGTGGAAGTGTGAATTGGTTCCTATCTTTTGAAAAGTGGCTCAATAACATTTGATATGATAATGTCACTTCAGGGAACTTTTCCTAATGAACTGATTCAAAATAAAAGTAAAGTTATAGGCATAAAAATGTATATTATGTCAGTGTTACACATAATAATCCAAATTTGAAGGAAATAAACCTTAAGTGTCTAATAAGGAAGGGATGACTAAGAAAATTATAATGGAACAAATTTGATGGACTATATTCTGGTCATTAAAGTGATAATTATAACAACCATTTTGCAAAATGCTGATTATTTAATAATAGTATTTTTTAATTCAACTATAAAGCATGTCATGATGCAATTTATGGTGAAGAAATGGCAATGAAAGCAGAGGTGGCTACCCTCAAACCTCACTCTTTCCAACACACACACACACACACACACACACACACACACACACGCAGGCATGCACGTACACTTTCAGACTTTATTGCTATATTTTGCCCCCTAAACCACAATCATTTGGTAGAGAAGGGGCTCTAAAATCTTATCAAGAGAGCACCCACATACCAAAAATTGTAAGGAATTACTGCTACCTTGAAAAATATTTGAAAAGGCAGATATGCCAAGAATTGAATGTGCAAATTCCATTTAACAGTTTGTAAGATCTTCTCTATCTGCGATATTCTGAAGTAAATTTAGATTCATTTTCATTTATTTAACTTGTAATTTATTGACACAAAATTGGTATCTTTCAAAAATTCTAGAAAAATATCATCCATGATCTTTTTAAATATTGTTTCTCACCCCTCAAAGAAATTTAATTTCTCAAGGAAATTAAAGATAAGCTACTTAGTAAACTAATGCTATCTATTTTCATTTTGCCCTTCACATCTCTTAACCTTACTTTCATATTTCTTCTTTCTTTCTTTCGCTGTAATAAATTCTGAATTTTTTTTTATATTAGTGTTCTACTTCAATAAATCGTTCTCTAACTGTATTGAATCTGTTCATTAACTCATCCATCTCAAACCATTCTGAAAACTATATAAACATGGTCATTTATGCAGTTTTCCTGGGCAGCATTCATTAGTTTGATTTTTCTGTTGAGGGTCAATTAATGTAGGCTTGTTTTCTCAATTATTTTATACTTTTTTAATTCTAAATTTTTTTTGGTGTGTTGAAGACAGACTCTGTAGATTGGTTTTAGCCCTCTTACCTCCAGTTAGAACTTGTGGTTTCCTCCCTTAGGTATGTACTTGGAAATACTACCAACCAGGGACTACTGCATATAACATTTTTGACTTGAGGCCTTTTGGGCTACACTACAGATTGGAATTGTCATCTGAAACCTGCTTGAAGGAGAGTTGAATTTTGAATTTGAAATTATGAATAAAAATTTTGCCATTTTTTCCTGCTCTACCCAAAGCCATTGCCAAGTCAGTCAAGTATACCCAGTCTTTCCCTTTTCAGTTGTGGCTTTTTTTTTTAGAAGTCCTGGCTTTGTGTGGTGGTTCCTAAACAATCTTTAAACCTTGTGTGGGCCTCTGTTTATTTTTTTCCCACACACCCAAGTTATAAGCAGATAGGGATTAATATCTGCCCCCAAAGACCTACAACAACCTCTGACAAACTCTCTGTGTAAAACAGGACATCATTGACACCCTCTGTAAACATGCATAGAGGAAAGATATTAAACCTCTGAAAATACTGCATTTAAAAGGGAGGTACTCTGATGATACCAAGCAAATGTCTTTTATAAAATAGATTTACTGCCAGAAATGGAAAAAAATCTAGGAAATTTCTTGCTTATATTTTCAGAAGAAAAAAAAAAGCAAGGGCATATTGCACTGGTGAAAGCACATCAAAGGCACAAAAAATAGAATAATAGGAGATTAGAAATGACTGGAGTATTGAGATGGAAAATACAATTTCTAAATTAAAAACCAAAATGGAGAGAGTTACCAGACTGTTCAATGCAGAAAATGAAATCCATTACATAGAAGACAACTTTTAAAAATTTTCCAACATCTTAACAAATAGAATAAATAAAAATTATGAGCTAAATATATAAACGTGAATTTTAGAACAGATCAAGAAAAAGTGATATACTCCTATTTGGAATTTCAGATAGTATGCAGTCACAACAGAAATCAAAAAGAAGAAAAAGAAAGGAGAAGGAGGAGGAGAGAGTACTAACCTGCATTCCAAAAAGTATCTGAGTCTACATACCAAAGAGGCTCCCTAACTATATAAGATATAATTAATCAAAATAGACAAAGCAGCATTAATATTCCTATAAATAACTAAAATTAAGTAGATTATATTTGCTCATACTACCAAATTCCAAAGACAGAGGAGCAAGATGTATAGAATTTTGAGAAGAAAATATTATACCTCAAAAATGTTACGTGTAAGAACCTCAGAAAGACAAACCAAATGAAGGAAAAGCATTGAATGCAAACCACACATAAAGAAAAGCTTCATCATTTATTTTAAAATGCTCGCATAAGCTTAATACCAAAAGCTGATTATTATAGCTTATAAACAGAGCAACAAGCCAATCTTATCCATGAATCATAGTTTTAGAGATATGCAATTACAGATATATCTCAATAAAATAAATCATTGTTTATGTTCAGAACTAGGAATAAAATTTGTTTAAAAAATATTGGTGGCTCAGCCTGTAATCCCGCCCCTTTGGGAGGCTGAGGTGAGTGGATTGCCTGAGCTAATGGGTTCGAGACCCGCCTGGGCAGGTGAGACCTCATCTCTACAATAAATCAAAAAATTAGCCGGGCGTGGTAGCGCACACCTGTAGTTCCAGTTACTTGGAAGGCTGAGGCGGAAGGATCGCCGAAGCCCAGCAGGTCGAGGCTGCAGTGGCTGGGAGCGGCCACTGCACTCCAGTTTGGCGACAGAGTGAGACTCCAACTCAAAAAAAAAAAAAGAAAAATATTTATATTACCTAGAGAATATTTTTCCAAGAATGACATGGGAATGACGTCATTAGGAAATCTACTAACATAGGTGTTAACATACCAAGAGATCAAAGGACAGAGAAGAAAAAAGCAGGAACTTCTGGATGAATGCATCCATTTTTGATACAAGTCCTCATATATAAGCCTACTAAGACACTTTCTAAACCTGAGAGGGCAGCCTGGCATGGTATATTTAAGCACAGGCCCCAGGAGTTATAGTCCTAGTGCTTCCACTTCTAACTGTATGGTCTTGGAAAAGTCCATTAACTTCTTAGTGCCTTGATTTTCTCTTCTGTATAATGAAAATAATAATAATTATAATACCTTATTCATGAAGCTGCTGAGATAATGTAGTGAAATAATATACACAAAAATCTAAATCAGTATTTGACCTAATGCACATTATGTACGTGTTTATTATTATCATTAATAGCAATTGTTTATATAAAATCAATTTTCAAAAACATACTTGGCTGTAACACAATCCTTTTAAACCTATGGCCAGAACCATGGCCTCTTCTCACTACTGATATTTACCATTATTTGATAAGTCCCAGACAATTCAATAAGATAAGAAAAAATGAGTCATATGTATTAGAAAGGAAGAATCACATTATCATTATTTGAAGACTGAATATATATTAAAACAAACCCAAGAAATCAATTGAACCACAAAATTTATGAGCTATAAGGCAACAGTAGAATAAGCAGACAGGTTACAAATTAAATATACAAAAATCAATTTTCTTTCTATAAATCAGCAAAATAAGTTATTAAGTATAATAAAAATTCCATTCATAATAGCAACACAACTATAAAATATCTGAGAGTGGATTTATAATAAATAACCCAAGAGCTGTATGATAAATCCTAGGACATTGCCAAGAGATAACAAAGAAAATTTAAATAAATTCTGGGAAACAAGGCTCAGTACCATGTGACATCAATTCTCCTCATATTATTCTACAAAATCATAGAAAATCAAAACACTAATGGGGAGTGTTAGACAATTATTGTATCATAGAAAATCAAAACACTATTGGGGCGTGTACTGCAGACAATTTATTGTATATAAAGTATATCCCTTATGATCCCAATTTTATTTAAAAATTATAAAATGATACATATGCACTAAAATGTTAACAGTAGTTAGAACTGCATGATGAGGTTGCATGACTTAAATATTTTCTCTGCACATCTTCCATATTTTTTTATTCAGCACAGTATGTAATTGTTTTTGCCACTAATTATTTCCTTAAGCAATGGATGTAGGCCTGAAGAAAGTAGTGTATCTGAATTATATGTCATTTTGTATAATATGTGATTTTAAATTTATAAGTAAAATTAAATTTAAAATTAACTTTTATGAATTATTAAATTAAATTTTAATATTTTAACTTAGATATTTGATATTGACAAGTAACATATCAGATATCTAAATTAAAATATTAAATTAATATGTTACTAGTCAATATCAACTAATATTATTTGACGAATAATATGCTGGTGCACAATTAGGATTTTACTCTTTTGCTTATCTTATGATTATTTTCCTAATAAGCAAGAAAACAAGCTGATTAAGCCTATTTAGTTTCTTAAGGCCCTGTTTTTTTCTTCCCATGCACTACTTGGTATCACCTAGATTCCCTTAGCTTCTTTTGGGTCACTAGGCCTGGGTCTATTTTCTTTTTGTGGTAAACACCCTGTGACTTAGATTCTAGTAAAGATACAGCAATATGACATCTCTTTCCTCGGTGTCATCCCTAGAAGCATTCTCAGAACATTTATAAGATGCCAGAGTGAGTTTTGAGTTTTAATCAGGTTTGGAGAGGCTCAGAACTTAAATTAAGTTTGTACATCCCTGGCCTTAACATGCACCCAACAGAGAAGTTAAAATGGAATCAATCCAGTCATGCAGATCTGTGAACTCTAATGGGTGGCAGAGAAGAAAGCAAGAGGGCCAGTGGATGGGCTCCGCAGCTTCTCTGCTTATCGACCCCATCAAATGGATGGTAATGCTTTCATGCTGGGGACCGGATCAATCACTAAGCATGTTGGTGTCTCTGTGAGAGTCCATCTGATGTGCTCCTCTGTACAAAGCCCCCTCTGTGTCTGTCCTTTCAGCCCAAGTTTCCTAATCCATTACTGACAATTGTTTCCTTAGTAACTGCAAAAAGGCCATACATTCACTGGAATAGCAGAGTTGAAGGTATGGGTTGGACTTCAAATGCGTCCTTCATTTTTTACTGGACCTTCCTCTGGGTCTTTTATTGGTAAAATTGTCTCTACACTGTGAATGACTACAGCAGACACAGAGATCCTCTGTGATTGCATTTCCATGTCTTTCTAGAGCACATACACAAGGATAAATGTGAATCAGAGACTGTGTTATTAGATACTCTAGAGTTTGAACAAGCTTAACTCTATGTTTTATAGATGCATAAACTGTGAGTGCCTTCTGCAAGGTTATGTAGTTAAGTACAAGTAGAGACAGTGTGGCAAAAAAAATCCCCTGACTCTAATCAAATGTCTTTTTTTAATATACAAGATTTTAAACTTCATATAATACTTTACTGGAAGCTTTTGGAGATCTGGAGGTCACCCTTTCTAATAATTTATGTGCCCTCTAAGTTCTGCATTTCCAGATTCCCTAATCCCTTTCTCGTGCCTCCGCCAAGAAACTCAATCTGGTACCAGAAACATTCAAAAGTCTGGTCTTGGGAAACAACGGATTGACTGCTTTTTTTTCACTATTTCCATCCCCTATCTCCTGAATTCTTCTTCTGTGTCCCTTTGATCCCTTAGCTCTGCCCCATGACTTGTGAAACCTGCCCAAGGCCATCATGTTTGCAAGAGTAGCAAGAGTAATCTCTTTAACCTTGAGTCTCTATGAATTCTCTCAGACCTAATGTTGATACTTCCTTCTGACACCACAGATTTAGGGAAGAAAGGGGAAAGAGCTGCTGTCCCCATTATGCACATCATTTGGAGAACCTCATCTGAAAAGGACAATGACCCATAAGAACATAAGCTAGCTGCAGCATGGATCTGAGCTCTTCTTTGCTAAGCTTTAACCACCTAGTTTCTGAATCTCAGTAAGGTCCTGAAGAATCATGGAAAAGGAATAGGGAAGAATAGAATAGGAAAGGGGTGGATGGGGGTTTCACTTAGTGGGCATGAGCAGTGGCCCTTAACCCACAAGTGTCTTTTAAGACACTAGCGATCGGTATGACCATGACAGTGCAAACCAGTAGAATATGAATCCTAACTCTTACCTAGACTTTCAGGCCCATGGCAGCCCATACAAAGTGAACTCATTTTTCTTCGTAGGTGAAAGAAATGAGATATAAATCAAAACTATTTTTTAAAAAGTGAAATAACATTAACATAAAATTGTAGCTCCCAACTCTTCCGTATATTTGGTGTCTACCAGGGGAGTGGTCCACTAAATATGCTTTCCACTGGTCATGTTGGATGACCACATGCTAGTAGTTATTACTTGCTGGGTTGAGAAGACCATAATAATCAGGGTCCAGGGCTTCTCAAAGTGTGGTCTGCCGATTATCATTTGCCTGTGAAATGAGTATTATTATTTGTGATGAGAGGTCTGAGCCAGAAAGTAAATCAATTATGTAACTAAATATATATTTTTATTTCAGTCGATTTTATCAATAAAAGAAGCATTATGATTGTGCCCATTTATGTTCTGGTACAAGCTCCTTACATGGTTGCAGCAGTCAATGGGTCAAAGTTTCATGGAGTAGCCAAGTATCTAAAGTATACTTCCCAACAAGACCCCGACTGTAAGTAGTACAAAGAGAATATTTTGGTAGTCAGTGTTCTGAGATCTAAATCTCAACTTTCTATCCAAATGACCAAGTTCAAGGTACATAACCTCTTCATGTTCAATAGCCTCATCTTTAAAATAAGAAAATATCACCTATTGCTTAAGTGTCTATGAAGATTAAATGAGATATAATGTGCACATACCCTGCACAGAAGCACTATGCAAATGTTCTAGAAATGTGAATTACTTCAAGCACTTTTCCCCACATGGACTATTACAAAAAGAGGAACAGTGTAATTTGTACAGATCACAAATATACCTGTGTGTGTATCTATGCATCTATATGTATAAAAATAAATGCCACTCATCTTTGCTTAGTTTTGCTTCTCTTTTTTTCCAGCTGAAATCTTCATTTTTCTCCAGTTTTGCCTGGTGATTTGATGTGGATAAAACACAGAAAGGCAAAGTATTGAGCACTGACATTCAAGGGAGGCTAGACCTTTTATCATTCCATATAATTAAAGTTGTTGAATAAAGTGAGATAAATGATCGAATTCTTAATATCTATATGGAAAGTAGAAGTTGAATTGAAGAAAATTCAGAGCTTAGAGCAGAGAAATGAAAAATTATCTCCCCAAAAAGATTCATTTGACTAGTCAGATAAATTAGTCAGAAAGTGAGATGAAGCAACATGACAGTCTCAGAGGAACTGAAGGGACTTCTTGTGGGGCTCTGCAATCTGATGAGACCTTAACAGAATCAGCACTCCTAACACCATCTCCCAGAAAGCTAGATCACAGTTTATTTGGGCAATGCTTGCTTACTCTAGCCAAAAAGTTTTTAAGTGGTTTAACTGACCAATAGGGATCATAGACAATTAATAATTTCTTTCAAATTGCATGTAAATTTGTGTGGTCATTGTTTTAGGAGATGTCCTGGCTTTATGAAGAATTACAGGGTTTTTTTGAAGATTGGCAATGAAACTAGATCAGCGTTATCACCAGAAAATAATTATGAGAACCTATTAACCACTCACTCATTTAAGGAACGTTTAATTAGCTCTTACTATATGCATGATCCTGTTTTAGGAGTTATAAGGAAAAAAAAAAAAAAAAAAGAACATGGCCCCAATCCCCAAAGATGACTTATGTGCCTGCTACCCCTAAAAGATTGCCTTTATATTTCATGTCTTATTTTTCATGTCTCAAGCACAGTGCTTGGCACAGAGTGTGATTTCAGAGTCCAGGATGGGCATTTAAAGTATCATCAAAATAAATAAGATGTCAATCCCCAAGAACCTTACAGACTATTATAGAAGGTAGGACTTACACTAAAATGGGACCTCCCTTGAATGTTTGAAGGAAGAATAACTTATGTGGCATAGGCTGGACTTTGGAACATATGTACCAATAGGCATATTTTGTTTTACCAGTTTGCTTGCCCTGCACAGTGTTATAAAGGTGGTAAAACTAAGCACAGGTAGGAAAATAATCAGTTAAATAAGTATTGAGGGATTTTTTTGCACTTTCCCAGTCCCCTGTATTTATGTTACCTGCCTGGCCCCAGTAGGCATTAAAGTTTTAAGTATTTTTAGTCACGAAAATTCTCCTTCATTGATGCTTTTATTATTTTCCTTCAAGTTTTGCTTGACTGAGTACTTTGGAGAGGGACAGAGTAGGGATAAAACAAATATGAACAGGAAGAGGGGTTCATGTACATTAGGGCCTGCAGATTTATGCTAGGATTTGCTGTCACAATCTAAAAGATAATATCTCACCAAAAGTAAATATAACAACTTCATATTCAGTTCAGTAAATGAGGCCTGACCAAATGCAGAGAAAAAAAAATCATAATTGAGAGCTTAAAAGTAATGAGTTTGCTATAGAACTCTTATATTGTGTCAATCTGTAAATTTAAAAATAATGGTTAATTTAAAAATGTTTGAACTAAAAAACTCAGAAAGCTTTAATGACAACATTGGACTACTAATAAAATTAACTTTAAAAAAAATTATATCTCAGTCTTTTTCAAACTTTGCTTTGTTTTTCAGCAAATGATATTCACCAAATTGCAAAGAGGTTTGAAAAGAGAATGGTATGTGTAAATGCTACATTTTAAAACATGCACACAATAAGAATATAAAGCATTCTGATTATTCTAAAGGGGAAATTTTTTAATTTGTGTGTTTATTTTATAAATTCATTTATGTACATTATTTTTTGTTTCATGCAAAGAAATGATGAAATGTATTGTCCGGAGCTTCATCTCTGGACTCCAAAGAGTTTTGCATTGAATATGCCTTTCTGCCCATACACAGGCAGGTAGCTCCTGGTCCAGTGGCACATGTAGACCTTTCAGGTGAAGATAAAGATACTGTACTCCTTCCATTATGCTCTTTGCCTGGAGGGGAAAGCTGACATTTTCTGTAGAAACCCCTCTTTCCTGTGGGTGTAAGTCTAAATGTCGTTGGTTCTATTTACCAGATAAATGGAACATGCTAAATTCATATCAATGCAAGAGTTGCCAAGCAATAGCTGCAAATGTACCTGTGGCTCTGTGACTCTCTAGGATTTCCATCCAGGTAGAGAGGCCCCCAGAATCCATGAGCAGAAGAGTAATAATAATAGTAATAAAAAACAGTAACAGACCTGAGCGCTGTCAGACTGTAATTGCTCTGGCAACAGAGCAAACAGTCCTACCATAGGCCCACACAGCTTTGATACCCAAGTGCTCAGGAGAGAACAGCAGGAAACCTCAGCAAGCAGAATACTTGTTAGCAGACTTTGTTCACTTCAAGCAGGGAGAAATGTTTTATTTTTTAATGAAATCCTTTCCAATCAGCCCTGTCTTCTTTCTGCCTGTCTCCAACCTTGGTTAGCTAGCTCCTTCTTACTTACATAAGGGGGAGTGTTCAGGTTAGAGCCTGTTGTTGCCCAAGAACAGTTATTGCCAATGGAAGAGACTTAGAAGCTCAAGATGCAGCAGCAGGTAGCAGAATATAGGAGTCTGCTGCTGAAATTCTGCAAAGGCAGCTGATGCTGTACATAGGAAAGAAAACCCTGATGCTGAGTACATAGATGGGACCGTACCAGATTCACCTGCGGGCCTAGATTGTAGCATTTTTACCTTCTGAGTTCTGGTCTTTAGCAGAGTCTTATATTAAGGAAACCAAAAGTCTCCCTGCTTCAAATCATCTCGTCCCTCAGTTTAATAACTACTGAAGTTCCTCTTATTCATGACTCCTTAAATAATATCCATTAGCACAAAAAATAACATCAATTCTTACATTTCTTATTGGTGCATTACTGGTACATAGCCATTTTGTGGTGGTTCAGGTCCAGAAGAAATGACACACCAGAACAGGTAGGCAAATTCTGGGGGGAAAAAAGATCAAGAATCTAGAAATCTCAAAGCCTTTTTATGACCCTATTAAGGACAGGAGGAGGGAAGAAGGACAAGTAATAAATGAGACAGGGAATTTTCTTAATTAAAGAATCATGGCTTCCTTTTATCTTTGCTTTCCGTATAGTACAGAAAGTCAGCCAACACATTTTCTGGGAATGTCACTATAAACTTCATTGAACCTGCATGATGTTTGGGGTTACATCCCAAATACCTTTCCTTTAGAATGTTTTAACATTCTATGATTCATCTCTACCCACCTACATGGATGATTGCTCTTCTTAGTGTTTTTGAAAGCTAGATTATATATGTAAATGCTACATTTAAAAAAACCAAACCCCAAACACATGGCCTAACAAGTAATAGATTATTAATGGGGCAATGAGGCAAAATCAGAAACACGCAGCAGCCTAGAAACTCTGTATCCGCTTGTTCTATATAAGTTTTGGATTAGCAGTCCTGAGTGATGCTCATTCCTATGTGTCAAGAGAAGAGTCAGTCTATGAATGATGAACACTGGTTGAAATCAAGGTCCAGGAAGGCTCAAGAGTTACAGCTATAAAATGGGGTTCATAAATGCCTTTTGTGAGATAGTTATTAAAAACTAAACGTGATAACAATAATTACTAAAAATAAGCACATAGGATAATATTTACTGTTATTTCATCCAGAATCAAAACAAAGGAGACCAACAGAAGTGTCAATGTACATTAGAGAAAATACCTAATAGGGCTCATTCCTATTCATATGGAACAAATACGAACATTTACCATTGATTCATTCTTTCAAAAATACATAGTAGGGCTTTTTTTCCCAAGTGTCAGGCACAGTTACATTGTTCTCGGTCTGATGACAAAATGCCTGCATTGTGGAACTTAATCTAGAGGAGCTGTATTAATAATTGCCTTAGTCTAGAGGAATCACATTCATAATTGTTTTATTACAGTTTTGAAAGTGCTGTGACCAAAAAATACAGGTTGCTATGAGAATACATAAAAGAAACCTAACCCAACCTTCTAGATTATTATGCAAATCATGCTTTCCTGATATGTATGTGTGTGTGTGTGTGTGTGTGTGTGTGTGTGTGTGTGTGTGTGTGACACACACACATCCACACATGAGGGGGACCCCCAAAATGTTATTTAATTATTGAAAATCGTGTATTTATTCTTTCTTTTTTAAACTTTAGTCACCTTCAAAGTACTCTCCATTTGATGCAATACATCTATTGAGACACTTTTTTGCACTGCTCAAAACAATTTTTGAGCTTGTTAATTTTGATGACTTTAGTGCTTCTGCCATTTTTTGTTTCACCTTTTCAATATTGTCAAAACATTTCCCTTTGAGGACAGTTTTCTTTGGGGGAACAAAAAAAAGTCACTTGAGGAGAGCATGGGTGATAAGGGAGGATAGGGCACAGAGGTCATGCCATTTTTGGTCAAAAACTGCAGAACACTCACTGCAGCTGTGCTCATAAATCACCCATCATGAAATGTGCAAACACACTGAAAAAGTCTCCAAAAAATTCACTGAAGCCAAATGCAGTCTCTCACAACAACCCTAGTTGGTACATTGATGCTGATGGGTTCTTAGAACACTTACAATAGCAGGGGAATAATTCCAGGTTTTTTGGGGGCTCCCCATATATATCTTACCTACAAATATACATTACATATATACATTAAAAGTATATATGTAAGTTATATATATACATACTCATATATGTATATATTTTTTAATTCTTACAATAATCCTAAAGATGAGTTTGAGAGACCAGCTGAACATCTCATCTCTGAAACCTCAATAAGCAGGCATGCTGGAACTCAAATCCAGCTCCCCTTCCCCTAAGGCCAGCGTGCTTTCCACCAAATCACCATAACTACTAGCTCACTAGAGGCCTTTGCTCCCTATTTCCCACTCTGGTATACCTCAGGTAAGTGGCCCATTTTTGTCAGTCTTGGGAGTAAAAGACTTAAGAAATTTGTGTCTTTTCCTATGACATGAGATTAGGTCACCACCTTAAGTTCAGTCCAAACAAGTCCACACACAAATGACACTGTGATTACTATATAAGACACAGTATTTCTGGAGGAAACTACTAACCATGTATTTGAAAATGTGACTTCCACTAGCAATAATACCAAGGTTTTCTCTGGTGTTTTTATATCTTATTGTTAGTCACTTTCCAACCCATAGGGCAATGGATTTCCACTCTAAACATCATCTCTAGTCAATAAGTGTATACACACACACACACACAGAGAGAGAGAGAGTATTTTCTGCATCTCAAAAGCTTTACATATGCACAGCGATTCTGCCCTGAGGCCAGGTATAAATAAATTGACAGTCTGATTTCCCACTAATGCCATCAGAGAACACTCTTTTAGAATACTAGGCAGAAACTCTCATGGAGTGAGGAAAGCTATGTCAAGAATCTCTTACTGGGTCCAGGAAACTCAGTAGGCACTGTGTTGCCCCAGCTCAGCTTCCCCTTCTTGAAATACTTTGATGAACCAGAGCAACATCTGCTTAGGGCTTAGTGGAAGACCCAGGATGGCTAGTGAGTATATTAGTGAAAGAAATCATACTGATCAATGAGGAGGGTGAGGGTGGACATCTTAGAAGCAATAACAGTCAACATGAAAGAAACCCAGTGATCTTCAAAAGAATTAAGTTAAGGGCCAGAGAACTAACATAGCTAAGGCAAGATCGAGGTCTGGGAAGCAGGTAAACCAAGGGCAAAGAAAAATAGGATTTCATAAGGGAAAAGAGTGGAGAAATCATAAGTCAGATATAAAAACTACTCTCAGTTTATCTCCATTCCAAACCTCATGTGGCAATGTGTACTTGTTTTAGGTAGAAAGCATATAAAAGAATGGACCCTTCTAATGTTAACCAAAGGGGGCAAAAGAGCCACTGAGTGCTTTTTATTATTAATAAGAGATATAAAAGTATGCATTACAAAGGTCCACTTTAGCTTCCACAACCCTCTTTCCCATTTCCCCATTTTCAGCCTTCTAGACTGGAGGCTAAACAATGGAGAGTAAGGGAACAGTGAAAGAGGACCCTCACCAAGAGCTGTGCCTGGGAAAAGAGAGAGACAAATAAGGGAACAACAAATAAGGGAACCTCAACAGATAGAAAAGACAGAAGGAAGAGAGACCAGGCTACTGAGATCAGTGATCAGTCAAATCAGAACTATGCTGTATTTTAAGAGACATTTTATTACTTTTTGAAACATAAAGTACTGGCTATGTAGAGGCCCACTGGACACTTTGTTCAATGAAGAAACAAGCGTGATTTGTAATTAGAACCTCAATGAGTAGCAGGTCACTTTCTTTAGAGCCCTTCAACATTGCAGTAGTAGAAAAGCATTCTCCTAAATAATGCACACAACCCCCCTAAAGCCCAAGAATGATATCTATGCCATTTAAAACACCATTAATTATATTGAGTACACATCTTTCTTTCTAGAAATGTTAGTCATACTCCAATCAATAAAAATTTTAAATAACCGGGGTAAAATTTAATATTGTACATAGTTTCTCACCCTCTTCCAATTGCAAATTGGTTGGGGGTAGTTGACGAGTATTTAATATAGAAAGAGGACTTCCTACATATCACAATTTCCATCCATCAGAGGTCAGTAGGAAATGTCCAAACTCACCACACAAAGCCCTCCTATCACAACAAAGATGCAGAAAAGGGTCTGGGACCATGCTTTATGCTGTATACATTATTTCATTACTTATTCATAGCAGCTGAATGGAAGTAATTGTTATTATCCACATTTTATGGATGAAGAGATGAATAATTAGGGAGATGAACTAACTTGCCCGGTACTTGAATTGTCTACTAGTCTTTTTTCTAACTCACACTTAGTATCTATAGGAACTTGTTGCTCCTACAAAACCACCCTGAAGCCCATAGCCAGACTTCCCTCACGATATTTACCCCAGCTCTGCCTTGAGTTCCCTCCCTAAGTATTTTTCCTCCTAACGTATCCAAATTGCATACCTTTTTCAAAGCATTCCCTGATCACCTCAACTTGACAATGACTTTCTTTCTCCCAGTAAACAACAGCAACCACATGTATTGAACATCTAATGACACACAGGTGCCATTTCTAATTTTTATAATTATGTATTTTTTGTCAACACCTATGGACTTGATGGTGAGGAAGTTTCCACCTAGAAGTATGATGTGCTCAGAATTACGCATGATCTAAGATGGTTTACAAATATTTGAGAAAGATGAGAGAAAAAGACAAGATAAGGGAAAGTAATGGGAAAATATTGATTGTCTACTTCCAAAAGTCACTTTGGAGATACTTAAAGTCCTTATTTGTAGGTTTATAAATTTTCATTTTATTTAACTACCTATATATGCAATGATGTCCTCACTAGTAAGGAGTCATTTAGCTAGTCTAGTTTCTATCTTTTAACTGTGAACTCAGGTGTGCTTTAACTGCTGGGAAACACTGGAAATGCAAGTTTTTAATAGATGTTCAGAATTCAAAGAGAAATGAAAGGAAGATTTGTCTGCATTCCCTGCACACCTGTATCTCCTGCTAATAATTTTCCCAGGAAAGAGTGCATTTCCAGAGATTGGGATCAACCCCAGGATTGTTCCACAGGATGCATCCAGAATGATTGTGCCAATTGATCTAGTAAGCCCCTCCTGTACCTCACTTATGAATGGAAGCATCACCTTTTCTGTCAGGCAGAAAGTGTGAGTGTTTGGCTCCAACTGCTTTTCTATAAGGCTGCACTGAGAAGGGAACTGTTGAGAAGATGTTACATTATAACACAGCAAAACCTTACTGAGTGAGATTCCAGAGTGGCAATCTCCTGGTGCCTGGGGCTATGTGAAGCTTCCTTTTGATTTTGATGCTTACTGGCATCTTTAGTCAGGGAAGGCTGTGTGTAATCTTTGTTTCTCTATGGCTGACTGACTAGGCATGGCCCTGTCATCAGGAAAGCTTTACCATGAAGGGGACTAGGAGGTCAATGAGCACATCCCTCCCCAAAGGAGAGCTTCAGTGACACCTATAGGAGAAGGCTTGAAATGAAAGGAAATGTCAACATTTTACCCTGACCTGCCACCCACTACATTCCATGAATGTATATGGGTTCTAAACATCAAAGTTAAAAATACAACAGTATACTCCATAAAGCCTTGATCTGAGTTTTGAGACTAATGAACATTATTACTGTTTATTTTCAAAGATACATTGAATCTAAGGTCAAGGGTAAAGAATGAGAGGCCCAGTCTGGCAGCCCACAGATATATTTGTTTGTTTGTTTCTTTTCTGGCCCATGCAATTTTCTTTTTTTCTAAATGAAATTACTCACCCATATGAAGAAATTGGAAGCTTCTACATTCAAAATATGACTTTATCATAACTCTTTGGGAAAAAAATGGGAAGATCTGAAAACATGTTTCTACTTGCCAACAACTTGGCAGAGTTGTCAGGAGAGGGGTGGAAATTACAAACAAGCCATCCAGATTACCAAAGACTCCACCCCCACCCCGTTTCCCCTTTGTCTCTTCCTTTTCACTCATTTATGTCACATGGTTGGCCCATAGAGACATCTGAATTTGTGGCTCAGATAAAATCTTGGTGTTTTGATTATCAGAGAAAACTAACAGTCATTCTGCCAAAGATAAAAGGTTTTTTGGTTCTTTCCCTCCCCCCCCCCCCCCCCCATGAAGAGACAACATTCTAACTGTGGTTTCCTTTTACCTCTGCTCTGGGGCAAGCTTTTTATCGAATGACTCCCATTCATCAGTTCTAATCTGTTTTCACTTACAGCATAGACTAATTGCAGTTCCTTTATAAATTTAAGAGTTGGGAAACACAGCTGAAAAAAAAAAGTTCCAAGATGCAGTTCCGTTTTGTGTTCTGTCTCTAGGAATATAAGACATTGGCTAGTTCCAGCCCAAGGTGATGGTACTTATTTGTCTGCAATAATTGAGCACCAAAGTGGAAAGTCATCATGATTAAAGGCATATTTGAAATTAGTTCCTCCTTCCTCATGCTCTATATGCTGGCTTATATCTCTTCCATGTGGGAGTGGAGACAGCCTGTGGTCACTAGGGGAGTAGCATAGGTAGGGTGAATCAACCCATTAGGAACAATAAGGGTAAAACCTTGGAGCTTTTATTAGCTTTGATTTGTGTTGCTTTCAGGCCTCAAGTGCAGGGTTTATAAAAAAGAACCAAGCAGTTATAGATTGTGTGCTGCCCGTCGCTATGGTTTATATCCGATGTCTGTGAAGGTTTTATTGGATTATTGGTAGCGTGTTTATTTGCCTGAACACAAAAAGTCTTGCTAGGCCTTGAGAATAATACAGAGAGAAGGGGCTTTGTGGTATTACAGGATTTAGGGGAAAGTCTGCATCCTGTACTCTGGGTGGCAGGGAATGGGGAAGGGAGCAGGCACCAAAGAGCATAGTGTATTGGCTAGAATTTAAGATGAGGCTGCAGAATAGATGTGGAGGAAGCTTGCCAGGCCAGGGCTAGCCATGCTTTATTTGTGAATCAGGATATCCTGGGATATTTGTGCTAATTCAACTCATTTTGGTTTGCAGTTGAGTAGGTTATAGAAGGAAGATGGATGAAGACCACTGTTCAATATCCCCAGTTGGCTGGTTGATGGGTGAACTAGTTTTTCACAAAAATAAAATGAATAAACATTCTCATGAATAAACTCATATGTTAGGCTCTATACTAAGGATTCTCCACATTGGCACTAATGGCATTTGAACAATAAAATTCTTTATTATAGTGACTGCTCTGTGCATTACAGAATATTTTACAACATTCCTGCCTGACCTCTACCCATCAGATGCCAACTGCATCCCCACCTAGTTGGAAAACTCCAAAATGTCTCAGATATTGTCAAATGTTTCTTGTGGGAGGGAGGGGAGAAGAGGAAAAATATATAGAACCACTGCTTTACACAAACTAAAGAGTGTGTGTGTGTGCGCGCGCGCACGCGTGCACACGTGTTTGTGTGTTTGTGTACATTTGTTGGGAGATTTAATATAATTATTCATTAAATTTCAAAAAGAAAATTCTAAATACAATGTTTTTTGAGTTGGGAATCTCACTCTGTTACCCAGTATCATGATTACTGTTGTGCAGTATCATGATTACTGTTCACCACAGCCTAAATCTCCTAGGTTCAGCCTCCAGAAAAGCTGGTGAGTGCCACCACACTTGGCTTTTTCTTTTCTTTTTTTTTTTTTTTTTTGTAGAGACGAGGTCTCGCTATGTTGCCTAGGCTGTTCTCAAACTCCTGGGCTCAAGCAGTCCTCCAACCTCGGCCTCCCAAAGTACTGGGATTATAGGCATGAGCCACCACACCCAGCCCCAAACACAATAATTTTAGTTAACTTAATTCATTTAAAATGAGTCTCAGAATGGCGACCCAGAAATTAAAGTTGGGAGATTTTTAAGAAAGAAGAACACATTTTAGACAGGCCTTACTCAGATGTTTGAATATATAATCTGAGGTGGGAATATACATAGCTGTGAAATATGAAGCTGTTAAAGTACATCTCAGTGTGTTAATATTGATCTTTGGACAACATCTTTCTAGAAGTGCTAAATCAGGAAAGATAGAAGCCTCCAGTTGCCAGAGAAACAGTCTTTTCTTTCCTGGCTTCCAGCATTAAAGCCTGGCTCTTTTTGGGGTCTTCAACAAATAACACCAAAATTAGGAGGCAGAGATTCCTGTGCTTTTTGTAAGAACCACCGAAATGGATACTGATTTTTGTCCCCCCTTTTCACTAAGTGGAATCACATTGCAGCTATGTTGCTTGAATTAAACAAGAGACATGAGAGGAACTGATTTGCCTCTAAATATTTTCTGCCAATCTTTTGGTCATAAATTAACATTGAAATTGGGAGTGCACTTGGGCATAAGCACAAATGTCAGAGTATTTTGAAAGCAGTTCACTTTTACTGGGGAAAGAATGGGTAAAGAAAGTAAAGGCCATTCATGTATTAGACAATGGATCTGTTCTGAGAACCCAGAATACAGCTGGATTGGAGAAAAGCAAACAAAAACAGCCCTTTTAAAGCATTCTCATCTTAATGAGGCTTTGTATCATTGGAGGTAGGTCAACCAACCACATGTGAGACTATAATAGCTCAAGAGACAACATCTCAGATGGGGCAACCAGAGTTGATACCAAGCAGTAGAACAGGGAAAACATTACTTTGTTAGATATTCTGGAAATCAACTGAACTCAATGTTAAGAGTGGACATACTCACTGGTAGGTTTTTGTGAAATGCCAAAACTCTTGGAGAGATCAATGGATGAAATCTACTGTAAGGTCAGGAAGTTTCAGATAACTAAAGACATGAGAAGAAAGAAGTGTGGAAAAACAGAAAACCCATCATTTACTGGTTAATATCAGTGCCCCAGGATCCAGACTAGATATTCCAGTCCTCACAACTGCATTATGAAGGAGGATTATATAGGTTACATAACTTGTCCAAAGGACTTAGCCAGTAAATAGCAGGCCAAAAATTATAGTAAGAGCTACATAATTCCAAATTCACAAAGCAAAAGAAACCATACCATATTCTTGTGGGTTTCTACAGTAGGAAAATTTATAACCAGAATATAATGTTTTCTGAATTATCTCTTGGAGGAAGAAGACTTCTTTACTTTCAGCATGAGCCTTATAAGTGCTGGAAAATTATACTTGTTAGATTGTCTGGGTCAAGACTCATAGAAGCCTCTATATAATTTCTCAAAATGTGACCCCTGCAGCACCTCATTAGACTCATGGAATAGCACTGGTTAAAATGAACAATCCTGGGCCTCACCACGAGGCCTACCAAATTAGAAACTCTGAGGCTGTGGTCTGATGAGATGCATTTTTATCAAGATATTATGCTGATTAAAATTTGAGAACTACCTAATTAAGTTGTATGTTGGGGGAATATAGGAAAGGAAGCCTAGAAGACACTTGAGTGAATAATACCAGAATTTCCTTCTCAGAAGCAAGCCAATTTGAAGATTTGAACCAAAGAGCGCTAGGGGATTCACTAACTACAGAATTTTCAAGAGTCACTGCTCTGCTGATGAACTGTGAAGTCAATGAAATCTTCACATCAAACCTACTTGGGATTTGTCCTTGGCAGAGAGTAACACGAGTGAGATTTGCTGTAGGCTACAGAAAATTACACCTATAATCAGAATCCATAGGTCTAGAAGATGAGGGAGCTGGAGAAAGAAGAGTCTAGATAGTGTGCTGATGCTATTTGCCTGCCAATCTGGCCAATCTGTGATTCAATGATGGATACTAAAGGACCACAAGCATGCGCTTCACAGATATCTGGCCTTACGGTTTTTAAATTTAGGGTTTTTTACTTTTGTCCCTTTTAGAGTAATCACCTTTTATTTTGCTCTTATTTTCAGATAGTCTCATGTGGACTAAAGAAATACAAAGAGGATGCTTGGCCTAGAAACCAAGATTATGCTAGACTTTTGTACTTTAAGATGGCCGTAATTCATCTGTGAGGCACTGAAAAACCCATAATAACACTAGCTTATAAAAGAAGTTATTTTTCTTTCACAGTCATTTTGGCAGAGGTGTTACCCCATGGTGTCAGAGACCCAGGTTATTTCTACCACATATATTTATATAGCTTCCTTTGTCAAGATTGTGTTCCCAGATGACTAACATACCACTTCTACTTTCATCTGATTGGTCAAAAGTGGCCACATAGTCTTACTTAACCATAAGGAAGCTAACAAATTTAGTATTCATTTCAGGTGACCATATACCAAGCTAAAAGTGATTCCATTATTATTGAGGAATAGGGGAAGAAAATATTTTAGGAAAACTACCAATCCTTTATACAAAACTAAATGTCCCCCCAAAAGAACTATGTACATATGCTCTAGACTATTAAAAACTAGAGTATATTTAAATTCCTGTGAAAGGATATTGAATAAAAAGGCACACTCTAGAACTCCAGAATAATTGTTATTGTGTAAAAAAAATCCACTTTATCCATTCTGTGCACAAAAAGATACAAGGAAACAAATACAACAATGTGCTCATTATAATTATAACTATTTTTTCTTACCCAGGACTTAAAATGACATGATAGACTAATTATATTGTCTGAGTCAAGCCCCACAGAGGCATCTATTCAATTTCTTTAAATGTGGCCCCTGAAGCACCCACATCAGAGTCATGGGATAACATTAGTTAAAAATGACTAATCCTGAGCTTCACCTCCTCTTGCTGTGTAAGTTTGGAATCATACATATTTTATTATAATTCTAGCACTGCTACTTACTGGCTAAGTGATTTGGATGAGTCACACACTTGTATATGTTCTCAGTTCCTGTCTCCTTACCACCTACCTATACCACCCTTTCTTCCAAGTAACTGAGTGTAGGTAGGGAAAACATATCACTCTGTTGACTGCTCTCACTTCAAACTCATGAACAAAAATTTCTAGTGGATCCTTAATACCCAAGTAATCACAGTATGTTTCTCTTGACCATTTATTTTCCCAGTCTCTTAGCAAATAATATTTTACCTTTTCCTTTCTCTGGAAACCTTCAAAATTCTTTTCCATCCTCATTCTCAGTTGATGATCTTACTTCTGACATCACTGACAAAGTTGAAGCAAAGGAGATCTTCCAAAAATTCTTATGACCTCTTCCATCTATCTTCCAGAATCTATTTCCAAATATTCTTACTCTCATTACTATGAGTGAACTAGTCATGACCCTCTCTAAGGTCAATCCCTCCATGTATGCACCAGATTGTATCTCCTCATTCTCACTCAAGGACACCCATCCAGCAATTCTCACCTCTTCTTCCCCATTATGAATATTTCTCTCTATCAGAGCATTCCCATCAGCGTACGACATGGCATCATTTCTCCATCAAAAAAATAAATAAAAAAGGATCTCTTGACGTCCCTCTTCTCTCTAATACTGGCTCCATTTCTCTGTTCCTCTTTGTGTCAAAAACTCAATTTATCTTTTTTTCTCTTGTAGCCATCACTCTGCAAAAACTTCTCATGCTGAAGTCATCAATGGCCTTTATTTTATAATATCTAATGGCTGATTCTTAATCTTTATCTACTTTACCTTACTTGACACAGAGAATCACTCACTCTTAATTATAATAAGCTCTTCACTGGGCTTCCAGAACATTATATTTCTAGTTCATCTACTGGTTTTCTTCCTACCTCATATCTCAGTGTACTCTGTTGGTTTCTATTCTTCTTCAATTCTTAATGACAAAGTGCCCAAGACTAGGTCAAATGTATATTTCCAGCTCAGACTTTTACTCAAATTCTTAGTTCATTGTCTAACAACCTACTTCTCAACACTACTTAGATACCTAACAAAAATCACAAACTAAACATTTGCAAAACTGCATTGTTTATATTGTCCCCACCTACTCCAAATCTACTAACCCACAGTTTTCCCCATCTCTGTTGAGAGGAAATTCCATTTTTTCCAATGATTCAAGCCAAAGACCTAGGAGTTCTTCATGATTCTTGTTCTTTTTCTCACCCACCACATTGAATCCACCAGAAAATTCTATCAGCTCTATCTTCAAAATATACTCATAATCTGATCCTCACCATGCTGCAAACTGGATAAGACCCCATTAGCTCTCACTGGAAAAGAACAATAACCTTCTACCTCATTTTTCTCCTTCCACCCTTTTCCTTCTCTTCCTATCCCCTCCCCCACAACAACCTAAAACATCATTCTCAAAGAACAGTAAGAGTGAAACCTTCAAAATGTAAGCCATATCATGTCACTAACTTCTTATTTTCCTCAGAGAAAACTCCGGAGTCCTTATCATGACCCAAAAGACAACATGTTCTAGTCCTTGCCCAATTCTCTATTTCTTATTACTCTACTTGTTTTTTGTTATGGTCAGTCACACTGATTACCTTGCTGTTCCTCAGAAATGCCAGAAGTGCTCCTAACTTTGCACTGAATCTTTCTCTCTCTGGAATGTTCTTCCATCAGATACCTGCATGGCTCACTTCCTCCCATACTTAAACTGTCACCTAAATGTCATTTTCTCAATAACAGCCCCCATCCTACTCCCAGCAATTTCAAACTCTTTTCCTTTTCAATTCTAGTAATCTATATGAGTCACATATTTACTGTATAATTTATATTGCAAATTACATGTTTAATTTAAGCTTCAAGAGAACAAGATTTTTTATCTGTTTTATTTATTAATGTAGTTTTGGCCATTGAAACAATCAGTGGCACATATAGTAGGTGATAAACATATACTTATGTAATTAACAAATATGAGACAGGTGATATTTTTATTGTCATCATGTTTTAAACAGTTCTTATTTTACAAATTATTACTTTTATTTTTTAAAAATTTATTTTTAATGTATCATTTTGTTACCTATATAGCACAAAACTTAACATTAAAATTAAGATACTTAAGTTCTTAATTTTACTTTTAGGTTCAACAAAATACCAAACTTTTAATGCTATATAAATCAATTAACTTGATGAACTATAACTTTTATCCTTTAAAAATGAGTTTAAAAATGCTAGTCTTGGCTAGTTCAACTGGAGAAGATCACATAAGAGAAGACAACAAAGCTATGTGTTAAAATACATAAAGTCGTATTAGAATAAGAGAATGTTATTATGTTTAATGAGATAACAAAAAGTTCAATTATCCCTGAATAATTGAGTTTTGATTTTTAAAACATATCTTTAAGGTTGTATTTTTATATTTAAGAATGAACAAGTAAATCTAATTATTCACCACTTATCAAAAACACAGGAGGACAGAATTTTTCCATTTTCTCAACATCCCTTGTTTAAAGATGAAAATAATATGATCAAGGTCACAGGACTCACTAATGGCAAAACAGATTGTGGTTCTCTGACTCCCTGTTCAAACTCTTTCTATAATACCCTATAGGATTCTGTGGGGCAAAGGAAATTCCTAAAGTAAGACAGAGTATACTATTTTTGTAGTTTACCATTAACAACAAAATGCATAACCGTAACTCAAGGTTCAGAGTCTTAAGTGTGGGAAGGGAACACCAGACGCATCCTTTTTTCTCTCAGGGTAAGCGGAGAGCCAAGGAAAAATAAACGGAAAGATGTGGATAACAGAAACAATGAAACTGAAAACAAACCTTTTGTATGAGAAGAGGATAAATGA
The DNA here is from genome assembly GCF_000164805.1 of Carlito syrichta. Taxonomy (NCBI): domain Eukaryota; kingdom Metazoa; phylum Chordata; class Mammalia; order Primates; family Tarsiidae; genus Carlito; species Carlito syrichta. The sequence continues at coordinate 262,406 of NW_007250718.1, forward strand.
GACTGGAAAGTACTCTCAAGTTCAAGATGACTGTCTAGGGTCCAACATACCTATTTTCAGGAAACCTGCTAATAGCCACTAAACTGAAATTAACAAAACCAGACATAAGGAAGTCTTCCGTTTGGAATTGTTACTGCCGCCATGCAAGTCAACATGGCTCTCAGCAGAACCATTTGCACAGAATTACCCATAATGCTTGACACCATGCTAATTCCCTTCTGCCCTGATGCATATTCTACTGACAGCATTGAAACTGTATCAAAGGAAAAAAGTAAATGATTCAGCAAACTGTTGATGTAAGACAGGGAAATAAACATTTAGAAATTCTGCTACATGCCAAGATATGCTCCAACCTGGCCAGGAAAGAGAGCAAGAATATTACACATTCAGAGAATTTATACAAAATGCTCCCTACTCAAACAGAAAACAATACCTGATTGACATGTGGTCAGAAGTCAAACATAAACCTGGAAAGCAAGAGGGATTTGAGGATTTTGATTTTGCTTTTGCAAAAATAAAACAAAACAAAAAAACATCGTTGTCCTAATGTTTCATAGCCCAGAATTCTTCCTGTTCAAACTTTCATATCTTTGGTGGTGCAATGAAAATAATATGAACTTAAAAATCAGAAAACCAAGATTGAAATGCAGGCTCTGACATCTCTTACTCACTGTGTGAACTTAGAACAAATTCTTGACCCCTCTTGACATTCCTAAGATTAGAGAATCTGATTAGCTGATCACTGCAGTCCCTATCTACTATAAAATTCCAGGATGTCTTGTAGCTTTTACCTTTTCCAACTGTCAGTCAACAGTGTCCTTGTGGCCTTCATGGGCGATGAACTGGAGAGGGTCAGAGATCCTGATTACAGACCCTTCAAAGTCAAACTTCAGGCAATCTACTAAACTCCCCTGAGCCTCAGTTTCTGCATATGCTAAATGAAATCACAAAAAAATGCCTACTTCTCAGGTACTACAAATTGGGATTCAATAATAATGCAGGCTTATTTTTTCTTTCTTAAAAAAATATTTCAACCCCACAAAAAAGCTAAGAGAATACAACGGACATTAATATATCCTTCACCAATGATTAACATTTTGCCACATTTCTGCACATTCATTCTATACACACAAATATATGTGCATGTAGGTTACTGTTACTGAATTATTTGTAAGTAATGTGCAGACCCTATACCATTGACTCCTAAATACATCTACAAATCAAGGACATTCTTCTATATAACCACAACACCATTTCACAATCAAAAAGTTTAGTATTAATAAAACAATATTTTGGGAGGCTGAGGTGAGTGAATTGCCTGAGTCCGCGGGCTCGAGACCCGCTTGGGCAACTTGGTGAGACCTCATCTCTACAATAAATAAAAAAATCAGCCGGGCATGGTAGCGTGTGCCTGTAGTTCCAGCTACTTGGAAGGCTGAGGCGGAAGGATCGCCGGAGCCCAGCAGGTCGAGGCTGCAGTGGCTGGGAGCGGCCACTGCACTCCAGTCTGGGTGACAGAGTGAGACTCCAACTCAAAAACAAACAAACAAACAAACAAAAAACAAATAAAACAATATTAACAAATATACAGTTCATATTCAATTTTTTTAAGTTTAATTATGTTGTGGGTCGCAATAATTTCTCCTTTAATCTAGACTACCCCGTCAGTTTCTGGTTTATATGCTTTTCTGGTTTTTCATAAATACTGATTCTTTTTAAGAGTTCAGGCCTATTGTTTTATAGAATATACCACACAAAGCATATAAACAAATATTACAAATATAATGTTGAATGAAAGATGCCAAACATAAGACATTACAAAAACAGACAAAACTTATCTAGGCTGTTAAATGTAAAGATTGCAGTTACCTATAGGGGTTAGAGACTGGACAAATGAAGCTGAGCTATTAGTGTTGTAAGTTTTTATCTAGGGCTGATTATGTGACTGTGTTCACATATTATTCATGAAATCAATTATTTAATTAAGCAATTACCTTTCAAAGATGAATTAAGAAATTGAGAGAAATATAGAGTTGCTTTAATTCCTTATGTTCATGGTATCATTAATGAAGTAGTCAAAGATGTATACAGATAGTGATGATTGGAATAATATAATTAACAAAATGTGTAAATAGACATACAAGATATTTAATTTGGTATACTACAAGTGAAAACATTTTCTTTTTAGGCCTGAAAAAATAGTTTAAAATTTTTTGTTTATTGGAACACAAAATTTCAAAAAGTCCCAAAATTAGACATTGTATAGATCACATTATTTGTTGGAGATTCAGTAAGAGTATAAATTGCAAAAGCAACTTTACAAAAGGAAACACCCTTCTAGACATTAGAGTGGCAAATGAATTCATGACCACCTCCCCAAAATTGAATGCTACAAAGGCAAATATAGACAAGAAATGGGACCTTACCAAACTGAAAAGTTTTTACACAGCAAAAGAAACCATCAAGAGAGTAAAGAGACAATCCACAGAATGGCAAAAACATATTTACAAATTAAGCACCTGACAAAGGTCTTATATCCAGGATCTACAAGGAACTCAAACAAAGTGAAAGGAGAAAAACCTAAAAAACCCCTTAAAAAGTGAGCAAAGGACACGAACAGACACTTCTCTAAAGATGACATACAAGTAGCCAACAGAATACTCACTAATGAAATGCATCACTAATTATCAGAGAAATCCATATCAAAACTACAATGAGATGCCACCTAACTCAGTATCAATGGCTATTATTAATAAGTCAAAAAACAACAGGCGACTGGTATGATTACTGTGAAAAGGGAGCACTTCTACATTGTTAGTGGGAATGGAAGGAAGCTAGTTCAACCTCTATGAAAAGCAGTATGGCGATTCCTAAAAGAACTCAAAACTGTCTTCCATATAATTCAGCAATCCTTCTTTTGGGTATATATACCCAGAGGAATATAAATTGCTCTAACAAAAAGACACCTGCACACACATTTATTGTCACATCATTCGCAATAGCAAAAACATGGAATCAGCCCTGCTGCCCATAGTGGACTACATAAAGAAAATGTGGTGTATGTATATGATGGAGTATTACACAGCCATAAAGAAGAACAAAATCATGGCCTTTGCAGCAACTTGGATGCAGTTGGAGACCATCATACTAAGTGAACTATCACAGAAACAAAGCACTGGATACTGCAAGATCTCACTAATAAGTGGGCCCTGATCACTAGTCATATTAGCACAAGGGTGGGCTAGGCAGTTGCTGGGCACTGCTAGGAGAGGGAAAGATAAAGGAGGGTGGGGAGCACATGACAACACAAAGGGTACCTAGTCCACTACCGGGGAAATGAGTGCCACCTAGAAGCCCAAACTTCACATGTATAAAACCTACTTATGTAGCAAATTCTCACTTGTGCCCCACAACTCTCTAATAAAGAATTTTTTTTTTTTTTTTTTGAGTTGGAGTCCCACTCTGTCGCCCAGACTGGAGTGCAGTGGCCGCTCCCGGTCACTGCAGCCTCGTCCTGCTGAGCTTCGGTGAACCTTCCGCCTCCGCCTTCCAAGCAGCTGGAACTACAGGCACGCACTACCACACCTGGCTAATTTTTTTGATTTATTGTAGAGA
>NW_007250718.1:266509-276082 GCF_000164805.1 Carlito syrichta
GGGAGCGGCCACTGCACTCCAGTCTGGGCGACAGAGTGAGACTCCAACTCAAAAATAAAAATAAAAATATAAACATATATCATGTATCTATTCAAATTCTTAAATATTTATTATTAAATAATAGTTTTATATCCTACGAATTTAGAAAAATAAGATAAAATCAGGCTCAAAGAATATAAAAACAGAATAAAATAATAAAATGCAGTAAAATTGATTTAATTTATTAAAAAATTTCAAATTCATTAATGGAAAATGTGTGAGCCAGCAGACATAACAAGTAAATCTAGTTCTTGTGTGTGTATACAAGACCACAAAAATTAAATAAGTCCTATAAATCTAATTAAGAAAAAAGAGAAATTAGAAATAAGGTTAACATATATAAAATTCCTTTCACAGTACCTAATCTAAATTAAATCTCAATATTATTAATATTCATAGAGAAAATCAAAGGTATAGAAATAGATATAGGGACATATCTAAATTAAAAATATGAGAACACCATACAGAATATTAGCTAATATATTTTAAAATTAGGATAAAATATATGATGTTTTAAAAACAGATATGTTACAAAATAAATTCAGTAAGATACAGGAAACCTAAAGAGATCAATCAACATGGAAAAAGTATAGGACTAGACAATTATTCTAGGAATATAAATCGTAGATTAGAGGTGGAAATATACATCCAAAATTGATTGGAAGCATGACTAGTTTTAAAGATACGTGGTTTTAAATATATTTCAATTGCTAAAGAACCTCTTTTTAGTTAATATTGAGGTTGATTCTCCAGCATTCTATCTATCCCTCCCTCCGTGTCAGTAATTCTGGGAAGTAATCCCACCATTACCTTCAGGATGGGACTCTGGCTGTTTTAACCAATCAAACCAAGGGTTTCTTTCGCTTTTTAATTTTAAAGATGTGGGGTACAATTCGGGATTAGGTATACAAGTGGTCATCATATAGAAGTTATGTTTCTTTTTTAAATTTCTATTTATAATTTATGTATTTTTCTTTTAAAGATGTGGGGTACAATTCAGGGTTAGGTATACAAATGGTCATTGTACAGGTAGTTTGGATCTCACTTTTGTCCCCACTTCACCTGATTTAAGATCAGGTATCCTTATTGATGAAGTGTGCCTCCACCCCCAGCAGTTTCCAACACTCCTAATCCCTTTCTTATAGTATTATGATAATTGCTCAGGGTCAGCTTGTGAGTGAGAACATGTGGTACTCAGTTCTTTGTTTCTATGATAGATCACTGAGTAATATAGACTCTAAGTCCATCCAAGTTGCAGTAAAGTTCATAATTTTGTCCTTCTTTATGGCTGTGTAATATTCCATCATGTATACATACCATATTTTTTTTATCCAGTCCAGTTTGATGAGCAGCAAGACTGGATCTGGTGACCCATTCTTTAACCAATATATACATAACATTTGCCTGGCCAGAAAGTACATATGACTTATCTCAAAACAATAAAACATGAAGGCAAACTTTCTGTAGACTTCTCAAAAGAAGATGACTCTATATTTCTTTACATATTTCTTTACACAAATTTATAAGAAAGCAGCCCCCCTACCCCTTCTGAACAATGTACAGTAAAGATGTGATTCCTGGAATTGCTGAAGCCATTTTGCTCCCATGCAGGGAACCAGTCTAAAAAGTTTGTTATCCCAGAAGGCAGAAATTATATGTCAAAAGACTCCAAGCCATTGATGTCATGTGAACACTCAGTTAAACCAACTTCAAAACCCAAAACTAATCCAACTTTTTAATCATCCTAATATAAAGACATAAGTGCACTTTTTAAAACAGTATGAGTTAGTTTTTCTGTGATGAGTAATAGAAAAATAAAATAAAATCACTCTTCTAGAGCACAGGAAAAGATGGTAGCTACCCAATGGTCCTGGCAAAAGTAGCAAAACCTTAACCATAAAACTGAATGAAGAAAACAAAGTAGATAGCTAACATAGATATGAAATCCTAAACAAAAATTAAGACACAGAATTCAAGGGATGTAAGAAATAACTCACAGTCACTGAATAAAATTTATGTTCAGATGTAAAGGTAGTTTAATTTTAATAATATTTAGTATATTTCATGATAATAAGTAAATTTTTTGGAAAATAAATACCACATAATTTTAGAAGAAAATAATTGTAGGTTGGTTAAATCTCTTAGTCTACTAGAATACGAATATTCTTTAAGGTGATTTTAAAAAGAATCCATTTTAATCTAACAGCCAATATCATGCTTAATGTAGAAACACTGAGAAAAAAATGATACTCAACATAAATTGTATTACCATATCTCCTCAATTCTTAAACACTTTAATTGTAAAGCCATGAGCTGTTAACTCTCAACTATGAACCCCAGAAAGAAAAAGAGAGGAAATGAGATTCATAACAATGAATATATATATTGAGTGAAATATATGTTTCACTTCAGAAAGGCTAACATGCATAGCAGATCTCATTACTGTCCTAAATTCTTCGCTCCTCATGATTATAGATTTGTATAGCTTACATGCACATCTTTTGCTGCATGATTTTACAGTCACCATTAGAAGTCCGAGTAGATTTCCCCCACTTCATTGAGATTTAGCTAATATGTGATTTACTTTGCCCAATAGAATATTAGTGGCCATGATCTAAGCAGCATCATAAAATGTGCCTGTATGGTATACCTAGTTGACTCTTAGACTTTTGTTATTGCCATGAGAACAAGCTCAAGGTAGCAATCACATAATAAGGAGAGACACATAGAGCAGGCTTGAAGTCAACTCACAGCCTGAAGTAGAGTTGTCCAACCAATCCTAGCGTAAAGCACAATTAACTAGCACATCCATGAGTCTGAAAATAAAGGCTTATTGCTTTAAGTCACTGAGTTATTAAATAGTTTTTTACACAGCATCACTGCAAAAATAGGTGACTGATACAAAGTGTTTTTAAGACTTAAAATTGAAGAGCTATCTTTAAAATATTGCTTAAAAATTCTACATAATACAATAAGACAGGACACAAAAATAAGAGTTACAACTTTTCAAAGAAGAAAACAAAATGACCATCCATATACAGGTAAAGACATAGATATTTACATATTATCTTTAAAGTACAAAGATGTGAGACAGAAAGCCTGGTTCTGAATATCAGATATGTTACTGGTTGTTTCTTCATCTGGACTAAAAGGATAATAATAGTTTCAACTTTACAAGTTGTTATGAGGAATACACAGGTTAACATTTGTAACGAACTTAGAATGATGTCAATTATATTGCACTGCAAAATGATTGCTAAAAGAAAATTGAGGAACCAGTGTAGCCAAAATAAGATGTTGAAAAACTTTTAGCATTAATAAGAGAGTTCAGAAAATGAGCAGATGTAACTTTAATTGAAATTCCAATTTTTAAAATGCACCTATATAAACAGATTGTAAATTTATATGAAAATGCAAAGGCCACACCAAAATCAAGACCCTTCTAAAGAAGAAAAATAGAGTGAGTGGCAGCATCTACCAGGTGTCAAGTTTAAATATAAAATTATATAATAGTTATATAGTAGTACTGTTAATAGCTATTGGACACCTAAACTGTGGTCAAGTCCAAACTGAGATGTGCTATAAATATAGAAGAACATAAAATACAAACTATTCTAAAGATGTGGTATTAGAAATTAAGTATTTCAATAATTTTATGTTAAAATAATATTATTTTGATAAGTTGAATTAAATATAACAAAATTAATTTTACTGTTTTTTCTTTTTACTTTCTTATTATAGCTTTACAAAATATAAATTGCATACATGACTGTTGTTTGTGGTTCACATATTTCTACTGATCAACACTGGTTTAGACAGTGGGATATTGTGGCAAAAACAATCAGATAAAAGGAACAGACAAAAGCATGCAAACTGATATGGGAGCATACTTTCTTATCAAGCAGACATTCAGATCATTAATGGAAAACACAAGAGTCTGATATGAATTACTTATCCATATGGAAAAAATGGAATTATATACTTCCCTTATAGCCTAAAAAGGTATTAATTATAACAATTTTAAACATCAAGGTTTGAACCATAAATTTTTAGAAGGTAACACAGAGAGAGCTAAATGACTTTGAGGGTAAGTAAGGAATAGGACCCCAAAAGAACAGATTATGAAAGCAAAACTGGATACATTTGCCTTTGTAAAGTATAAAAACTTCAGTTAATCAATATAAACATATTATAAAGATAGTGAAAAATCAAACCATAAACAGGATAAATATACTTTACAGCAATTATAATGACAAAAAATTAAAATAGAGAGCACCTAGGATTCAATTAAAAAAATATTTTTTAAATGGGCAAATAATTTGAACAAATGTTTTTAGTAAATGAAACTGAATAAAATGAATGATTCCTAAATGCTTAACCTTATTTAGAAATGAACAAAATTATCATTACAACTACACTGAAATACTATTTCAAATCCATTATATAAGTAAAACTTAAAATGTCAGAAATTCTAAATGTTGTCCAGTAAAAGAAGTGGGAAACTTCGTACACTACTGGAAAAAAAGGAAAGCTAGAATAAACACTTTGGGAAATAGGCATTTATCCAGCAGAGTTGAACATATGCATAACCTAGAACTCAACAATTCAACTCCTCAATAAGTTCCCTGGAGACATTTTTGCAAATTTGCACCAGAAGTCATGTCATGTACAAGAATGTTCAATGCAACATTGTCTGTAATGAAAACAACAGTAACAACCTGAACACAACCCAAGTATCCATTAAGAATAGAATGAGTAGATAAATTGTGGCATGTGCACTATAGCACAGTAAAAATGAATTACAGTGACATGTATCAACATGAGTGATTTAAAACCATATGCATATCTTCCAGTGAATGAAGTCAGTGACAGGAAAAAATACACAGTGGGGTTACATTTATATAAGCACCTAAGACAAGAAAAAACTAAATATATTGATTAGATATTAAATAGATACAATTTGCAAACTTAGTAAGAAAATGATTCTCACAATAGTCAAGAGAGTGGTAACCTGGAAAACTGAAGGAAAGCCATATGATTAGAGAGGGCACATGGTAAGGGCTGCCACGTACTGTGTTGGTATTGGTTCCCTTTCTTAAACTGAGTATGAGGAACTAGAGTGTTCATTTTATCATTCTCCTTTAAAACATCCCACACATATCCTATACATTATTGATACATTTATTTTGCATATTTTATGCATTAGAAATATCTTACAATAAAAATAGTGATCATAGTTAATAATTTTGGGAAAATAGTTGGATATGGTACACTAGTCCTAATAAATACGACACAAGAAATTAATAGAATTAGATGTCAAGAACATCACATATAAAATATTAAAGGCAAGCAATCACTAGGAAATCACTGTACTATGGTAGCCAAAAGGTGAAAAAAAAATGATTTAAGAGTTTTCATTCATTTAAAAAGGAAAATATTAAGACTTTCCTAAAGTCAAGTGAGCAAGACTCATGAATAAACCATTCACAGAAGAAATTCAAATAGCTAAAAAACACATGGGGAAAAACATCAACCCCAGTAATTAAAAACTAAAATTAAATGTAAAGATTTTTCTATCAAATCAGCAGAAATATAAAAATGATATTACTCAATGAATTTAAGAGTAAGATGAAAGACTATACTCCTGGAAGAATATAAACTGGAAAATTCGTTCCAGAAAAGTACTTTGCCAAATTTACAAATACATTTTAAAAGTTTATGCCATTGACCTAAAAATTTGACTTCTAAGATTCCTATGGAAGTAACTAAAGATCAGACAATAATTTATGGTTAAACTTGTTAATATATATATTTAAGAAGAATATTATGTCATCAATAATATAATAGTTTCAAGTGTGTCTCATGACATAAGAAATTGCTTATGATATACTATAAATGCAGCAAGACATAAAATTTCTATACCCACAACTATATATACATATATCTGTGTGTGTATTTACATGTATATTAATATATTTACACATACATATGTATATATATGGCTGGAAAGAAATATGGCAAAATATTAACAATGGTTTCTTCTATTTTATAATCTCATTTCTATTTCCAAATTTTATACAGTAAATATGATTGCTTTTCTAATCAGAAAAAAATGCAACATTTAGAAACATTCATGTCATAATAGATGATATTCCCATTCTATTATATATACATAGTTCTAATTCTGGATTTTACAGGCCAAGGGCTGATGCATAAATGTATTTTTGGAAGGGATTTGTTTATTTTGCTAAGCTTAAATCCTAATGGTCTAGGTGGAGCATCCATCTAGGAAAAAGTCTATTTTTGCAGATAGCGCATAAAAGATGTGCTAGAGGATGATGATGGTGGTGCTGATAGTAACAACAATAACTCTGACATGTATATAGAGTGCTACAATTTACATTGCACTTTCAGACATATTACGTCTTTCAATCACACCTGTCCACTGAAAAAAATGTCACAGTCCAGCACACAACCATTCATTCAGCCAGCCTCAGTTCAACACATGCTGTTGGAAAATACAAGAAAGCATGAGATAAGGACATGCTTTCAAGGAGTTTGCAGCCTGGTTATAGAGATAAAACCTGTACCCAACAAACTTATGTGACAAAACTGAAAATACTAATTTATTTGGATTTTACCAGCTTTCCTCCTCCCGTTTGCTAAAGAGAACGTTTTTTTTTTTTTTTTCCTGCTTAGTTCATCCCCTCCTCCATGTTCCAAAGAAGGATCTGCAGTTGCTAGACCATTTTTGCGCTATAGCCAGACCTTGTCTCTGAATGCTTGTCATCAAGAAATGGAACAAAGGACAAGAGACCCAGGAAGCTGTTTGGGGGAGTTAGGAAGAGAGATATTTTAGAGCAACCATAGTGTCATGTATGCATTAACTGGATGGGATAATAAATGAAATCTTCAGAAGAGATGTGATGTAAAAGATGCACATCCTCCGTGATGTTTGAGAAACTCCAGCAAATAACTTGAGTCAACGAGAAATCGTGCTTTGCTACAAGACAGTTTTTTGACCACCACATTCATTTGATCAGAGTTTAATACTAGAGCAACATTTCAAGGTGATTTTATGTAGAGGGAAAGGTGCTCATCAAAGAAAACTTACCAAAGAAACTCCTGCTCTTCCTTCACTTTGCTACAACAGTTTCAGTTTCAACATTTGCAGCTACTTCTAGTGCAAGGCCTTTGCAGTACGCAGACTTCTAATATGACCCACAATGATCATCTTCTGTGTTTGTGTAGCACTCTTCTTGAGTGTGGGCTGGAACTAGTGACTAGCTTCTAATCAATAGACCATGGCAAAGATGATGTCAAAGATGATGTGATTAAGTTATAAAAGTCTGTGACTTCTACCTCGTTCATACCCTATTGCCCTCTCATCTGCCTAGATGGATAAGAGAACTGCAACATCAAAGAAACTAGAGGCCTACCTGGAAAAAAAAAAAGCAGAATGGCTTCCAGACAACAGCCAGTGAGTGACTGAATCCTGCTAACCACCAGGCGGTGGGCTCAGAGTGAATCCTTACCAAGTTGAGGCTTGAGATGACTACAGGTAAGCATATACAGTGATGGCAGCCTGTGCAAGATTCTGAATGTAGAGATTCCAACTGAGTCATGCTCAGACTACTACCCACAGAAATTATGAGATGATACCTATATTATTTCAACGCTCTAAGTTTTCTGGTAATGTGTTACCCAGCAATAGATGACAATACAGTCATGTATTTCCTCTTCTTTCATCTTATTCTTTTCTTCAGAAGTTTCTCATCTCCCCTCCAAACCATCCTGGGTCCCCTCTTTAATGTGAGTTCTTCACTTAGACTGCTTAGACATGGAAGCTACGTGTGAAGATCAAGGTGTGGGACTGAAATGTGTTTCCAAGGTGGAGGAGAAATGCTGCTAATGCTGCGACCATTCATCAAGTCCAATGCCCCCATCAGAGCAAACACTTGGCTCATGATGCTCATCTTTTCCTTTACAAGATAGAAGGACAAAATGACTGCAGCTCTAATGCGACTCTCCTGATCCCGAAACAGGCAAGGTGAACGGAAAATCCAGGACATTGCTTCCTTTGAAGATTGTTAGAAAATGCAAGATCTCACACTATTCTCACTGACATATTCTTTGAAAAGTTTAAGGACACCTTAAAGCCATGTCCATTTGGTAATTATGCATAACAGAATGGATATTGAGAGCCGCATTGTAATATTTCTTTATTTCAGCTGGGCTATCAACTGCTACCATCTTGGATAGCCCTTTTAAGGTGGCCACCATTGCAGGATGTTTTCAAAAGAGCAGGGATAGTCTTTATCTCTTGACTGTGCTATTGAAAAAGGACAATAAGTAACTGCGAAGTGTGAGGTTTGGAAAATTTTTTTTCTGTTCTTCCTCTGAGGACCTGGTCAGGAGACAAACATATAGTGACAAAAAGAGAATGAGTGAGCCCTGAGGAGCAGAAGGATAGAGGAATTAGATTTTCCATTCATTACAACAAATTGCAGATTACTATTTCCTAACCACCTTCTCCACCCTTAATGCTGCAGAAAGCACAGACCAGGCAGAAAACAGGTCCAGTGCCTCAAATAGTTTTCAGTCTTGTGACACAGTAAAGATTATAATATAACAACAAATAGTCTAGCATGTTCCTTCTCTTTTACTCTCCTCATTCAATCCATATTCAAGTACTGTTGATGCTACCTGCAAAATCTAAGTGTTTCCTACCCCTCACCCTCATTGCACCTGTCCTAGTCCAAGATACTACTTTCTCTTCCTCAGATGACTCCACCAACCTCATGCCAGGACTGCTGCTTTCTGATTCCAACTCATACTCTATATTGTACATCATAATATTTTGTAGTTCCAAAAGAATCCCATAGCACAGAATTGTTAACTTGTCCATAGTCCTCTCAGGATTTAGTTCCTGCCTCTCCTCTCTGAGTTACCTCCTGCTACCATCACTCATAACCCAGCCTCATTCACCTTCCTTCAACCTCCAAAGCTCACTAACCTCTTTGCTGCCTTAGAGTCATTTGTACTTGTCTATACCATCTTCCTTTACCTGGTTCACCTCTACTCAGTACTCAGCTCTCCCTTACGTGTCGCCTTTGCAGACTTTTCATGACCTTCCAATTAGGACCCTCTTTTGCTACCTCTTAATGCATCAAAATTGATTATAAATTCCTGTGTATCTTGAATTATTTAGTTGCATCTTCCTCACTAAGTTATAAACTATATGAGGACAGGAATCAAATATATATTTTTCCATCCTCTATCCTCATATAAATGACTGAATAGTGCTCCCACTCTTCAGAATTTTCACAGATGTTTATATCCAGAATTTTTATTATAGTTACTTGTGTACAAGCATGGTTGTGCCTAAAAAAACTTCCAAGTTCCTTGAGGAATGGCCCTCAAAATCTCTAAATCCACCTTAGGTCCAACAGGAGCCCTACATATAATTGACACAAATAAGCCGGGCTCGGTGGTTCAGCCTGTAATCCCACGCCTTTGGGAGGCTGAGGTGAG
>NW_007250718.1:276206-294886 GCF_000164805.1 Carlito syrichta
GCGGTGGCCGGGAGCAGCCACTGCACTCCAATCTGGGTGACAGAGTGAGACTCCGACTCAAAAATAAAAATAAATAAATAAATAAATAAATAAATAAACAAATAAATAAATAAAATAAAGGACATCCCCCTCTGCCTTTCTAGATATATATGGGTGATTGTTTCATGGGATGCTATAAGCCAATATTATAAGATTGAAAATTTCTGACTCACAATGATTCAGTCATCTAGTAATACCCTAACCATGGTAAATATAAAATAAATTTGTTTTAAAATGTATTTTATGAGGGAAAAAACATTCTCATCTCTGCTCTAGTGACAGGAATTTTTTAAAAGGTGGGAGATAATCTAGAAAAAAATTGATAAATTAGAGAATACTTTCATCACATTGCCTTTTTTGCCTTCCCTCTATATTCTAAACTTGAATGCTTCACAATGTCCTATGGACTTATTCCTATATAATTGTCCAGATGAAATGAGAAAATTGGACTTATTTGAATGGACACTGGTAAAATGTTTCTGAAAAAGAGAGGTCAATGGAGACATATTTATCATAAAGCTAAAGAAGCTGAGGTTTCACGGGCTCTTGCTAACAGACTCCTTCTAGGGCCCAACTGTTATAAAGTTTGCAGAAGTGGATACTTGAATAGCAATGGATTGATGCTGCCATCTCTTCCTTCTCTAATGTTGCTGCTTTCCCAATTCCCTCTGTCATTTCTCCTCATGTGGTATGGTAAGATAGAGTTCATGGGTACCTTGAGTATTACACTCAGGAGGAGTTGAGTTGGGGATATATTTAGCTCCATTTATGTGGTTCATAGTGAATCCCATGTATAGTTAAGTGGCTGCTACCATCCCAGTGTGGGAAGAGCTTCTAATAATTCCCCTACTCCAAACTGTGCTGACTCATCCAATGTTTTGACACAAAAGTAAGGGCCAAGAGTTCTATAGTGTGACAAATATGACTTTCAATACTTGGCACTGATGGGAGGGAGAGATATAACAGTATTTGAGATGTTATTTTTTTAATCTTATGTTGGAATATAGCAGCATTTTTGCCTGTGATTTATTACATCTTTTGTTATTCTAAATAATATTCATTATTGTAACTATTTTTTGTATTTAGAATTTATAATCTTTTTCTTATAGAGATTTCCCAAATGTTATCAGGTGAAGGTCTCACAAAAGATGGATTTACCCCTAATTCCAGCACAACTTGCAGCATTACCCCTAATTCCAGCACAAATTCCAGCATAACCCAGCCGCATTCACCTTCCTTCAGCTTCCAAAGTAAGAGTAAGAACCCAGGGTAATTCCCAAACATATCAGGACCCTCACATGACTAGTCTGACAGATGTTGAACTGGGTCTGTTACATTAGCCCTCACCAGTGAGCCAAAACAGTGCCCCTACCTGCTGTTCCTCTAAGTTACCTCCACAGTAACCTGAATAACAATTTAAGCCAACAGTACTTTGCCCTTGATAATTACACAGAGATGAGATGAAGAAAAAATGGTGGGGGGAGTGTATCCCCTGCCATTGAAATGTAAGTCAAAACAAGTCTAAAATAGAAGAAAATATGAAGTACTCATTCTTCTCTCCTCCCCTCACTCTCTTAAATGAGAACATGTCCTCACAAATCTGATACATTTGTTTTTCTTCAAATTCATAGAATACTTTTATTCATTTTGTTTATCCAGAATGTCCTAATTTCTCAATCTACATGCAGTGGGGTCCCTTTCAGACCATCATAGGTATACCACATGAAACATGCCATCTCTTGTTAAGCTGATGCCTAAGATAATTTAAATAAAATAATATTTTAGAGATTTTGCTATCTAAAAGAAAGAAAGAACAAATGTGGCAACTTAATACAAACATAACTGAATAATTTTATTGTCATGGTCTTCTCAGTCACACTGGCTTCAACCAGTTTGTGTGAAATTATGTAAAGCAATGCTTTTCAAACATATTATTCTTTGTTTTATAACAATTTTACTGAGAAATAATTCATATATCATGAAATGCACTCATTTAAAGTATACAAGTAACTTCTTTTAGCAAATCCATAGTATTGTACCTCCCTTATCACTGTCTAATTTTAAAATATTTTCATCAGTTCAAAGAGAAGCTTCACACCCATTAGCAGCCACTTCTCATGTTGCATTTCCCCAGCTCCAAGCAACCACTAATCTACTTTCTGTCTCTATATGTGTTTGTGTTTTGTTCATTTCCTATAAATAGAATTATACTACATGTAGTCTTTTGTGATGGGCTTCTTTCACCTAGCATAATGTTTTCAGGGTTCATCCATATTGTAGCATGTGCCAGTACTTCATTCTTTTTCATACAATTTACTCTATGGCTCTACCACATTTTGTTTATTCTTTCATCAGTTGTTGGACTTTGTGGTTGCTTATACCTTTTAGCTGTTATAAACAACACTGCTGTAAATACCCATTACAAGTTCTTGTGTGGACATATATTTTCATTTCTCTTGCACATTCTCTTGGCAATAGAATAGTTGGGTCATATGGTAACTCTATTTTCAACAATTTGAATAACTCCCACACTGTTTTCCAAAGTGACTCCACAATTTTACATTCTCACCAGAAGGGTATGAGGACTCCAATTTCTCCACAACCTTGCCAGTACTTGCTATTTTCTGTCTTTAACTTTAACCATCTTAATGCAAGTGAAGCAGTATCACATAGTGATATTGATTTGCATTCCAAATACTTTTGATTTTGCATGCCTATTAGCATTTGAGAATCCATCCCATTTTATGTGTGCTGGATTATTTATAAAGTCATCACACACACACACACACACACACACATCACAGCACAAAGATAGCATATATAGTATAAAACATCCACTAAAAATATAAGTTTTAAATACAAGAAAGAAGTTCTAAAAATATTTCCCAAGATTTCAAAGAATAGTATTTTTTACTCCCCTGGGATTAATTCATTCCACTTAGAAACCGCCTATCGAAAGAGCAAGCTAAACTTAATATAAAAATTATGCTAAGTTCAAGTATTCTAATATTCTTTCAGTGGTATCTATTTATTGAGTGTTTACCATATGTGAATCAGTGGTATTCTAGATATCTTCCAGTATACAAAGGATATAAAAGATATTCCATGACATCAAATGTTACAGTCTACATTATTTCATAAATAATTTTCTCTTCATATCAAATTTTTTCTTTTTAGTTGGAAGCATGTGACCACACAATTCATGGTGCAATCAAACACAACAAAACTAATCTGATATATCTTAATTACAAAGACAACAATTAATGTGTACACAAGAAGTTATAAAAAATTAACAATTCACCTAAATTTTATCAATTCATTATCACATAATCCACCTTTTTTTTTTTAACTGTATCTCTTCTTTATATGTATTAAATGGTGGTTAAATAATCTATCTTTTCTCTGTAGTTGCTTTTAAAATATCTTCATGCATATTCATGAAGAGTTCCATATTTTAAAAAAATTATGAAGCGTTCATATTTTAAAAAATAAAATATTTTGTCTTCACTGTTCTGAATTTTTACAACTTAAGTATAGATTTATTTTTACTTATCATATACAGAATGGATTATATCTACCTAATATTATGTTTCACAATGTTGATCAAATCTAGAAAATTCTCAGCCATTTTGTCTTTAAATACTGCTTTTGTGTTTTTTGTAGACTATTTAATAATTGAGTCATGTAAGTGAGCCAAGTATAATTAGTGTGAAGCAAAAATTCTCCATAATGACAAGGATAAGAAAAACATAGCAGCATCATTAGTGAAACTTTTTTTGCAAATTAACTATAAAAACAAAATTATACTGGTAGAAGACATCCCTAATACTATGCTTGTATCTCACAAGCAGTGATAACTAATACACTTGTTCAGATCCCTTACTTCTAGGCAACCCCAACTAAGAATAAAATAGGTTAGTTTAGCTCACAAGGAAGAAAACCCTTGTACAAAAATAAACAAGAGATTTAGTTATTGTCATGGTTATGAGGATAGAAGTGGGAGATCTTGATGAGACATCTAGGAACAAGTTCTAAGCAATTTGAATGTTGAGTGGTACATATAACTTCCTTTCTCATGTATGGCAACTATGTATCAGAGAAATCTGATTAACGTTTAAAACTGCTAAGAAAGCAGGGAACCCAATGAGAACCAAGGGAGGAAATTATCAGCAAGAGAGGGTGGGGGCAGAGGCAGTAGAAGGAGGCTCTTAGTGCCATTGGTGGAAATTAGTTCAGTGAGGAACAGATCGAAGACCTGGGAGTAGATGAGAGAGGCCACCTGGTCCTCCAGTAACCCTAAAAAGCCTCTTTCTGCATCTCTGGGAACTCTTGTGAAACCAGGAGACCTCCTGTTAGTGTGTGTGTTCATCCTTCCAGAAGGTTTTAGTACCACACTGCCAGATGGGAAATGACGCAAAAGTCAAATAAAAGATGTTAGTGGTCTAAACTCAAAGATTTAGTAAGTGAGGAACACAATTTTTAGAAATAAAGAATATGGGCTTTAGGTCTTCCTAGTAAACTTGGATTTGGGCAAGTCATACAATCTCTCTGAATCTCTTTCAGTCCCTCCCAGTTTATCTTTGATATAAGCTGTTACAGACTCCTTCAGGCTGTTGCTAAAATTGAAACCCAAAATGTTTGTTAAGTTTAGCACAAACAATGCTCAATGAATGGAACTGTTTTTCTTCTCCCCAAACCGAGGTCTCTCTACTTCCTCCTAGGAACCTGTGATATGAAGGAGGCATTCCTAAAAAGAAATAACTAAGGTTAGAATGAACAATGAGACAAATTCTACTGGTATCAAATGTGCAATGCTTCATTCACTCAAATGCCTCTACATTTTGGAGAAGAAGGGGGACTTCCTTATATAATTCCAATTCTGCTGATCGATTGATTTTACTTTGGAAAAAATGCTAAGGGTCCTCTGGAGGCATCTGACAAAGCTCAAGTTATTCTTGTCACAAAAGACAGAGGGTTAAATTGAAGAAGCTGAAACACCTCACTGACCAGGGCAAGGGAAAGGAATTCAAAGGCAACTCAAAGGGTGGCTCATTGATCATCAGCAGCATCTGTATCAGTAGGAGCTTGTGCAACCAGAATCTGCTTTTAACACAATCCCCAGGTGTTTCTTTTCATAAGAAGAATTGTTTGAGAAGTACAACACTCCCTCTCTTCTATCTCTGCTAACTAATGCCCCTAATTTCCCTCCTCTAAGTGTGGGATGGAGTCCAGGGAATCTTTGTTTTGCACCCTGAATCTCCATTTTATTCCACTGTCAATGGTAGAGCCATTCAGGAGTGTCTGTTAGTTCCATGACACAATAGACTAGAGCTGAGTTTCTCTGAAACTATTATGGCCAATTCTCTTTTTCAGTGCTGGGACCACAGTCTCACCCAAAAGCCAAGAGGTAAACAAGATTAAAATGCAAAGGACCTGGATTCATAAACACCTGAGGGATTGACTCAAGGCACAATCATAGCCCTAGTCCACAAAGGCAACTGGACAGACATAGCTACTTTCCACTTACCCTCTGACTCACATCCTGACCACATGGAAGGAGAATCCATATAAGGAGAACCCTTTTGTCCTCTTCAAAGCACAAATTTGGAATTGCAGAACTGAAGATGTTGGATTTAACAAGAAAATGGCAGCAATATATTCGCAATTGCAATAAGCATCTGCTTTGGCTGCTGCATCCTTTATTCCTATATTTATTAATGTAATGCTAATTAGTTCTACTAATGAGAGTTATAACAGAAGGGTAATGACCAGAAGCCCATACAAACTGTTCCTCTTCATCTGTTTTCTTCTGTCTCTCTCTCTCTCTCTCTCTCTCTTTTCTTTTTCTTTCAGCAATGAATTGATTAGGCCCTGAAATAAAGGAAATGCAATATCTGTCAACTCACTATAAATATAGACGGGAAATTCTGAGAGAGTTTTTTTCTGTTCCTTTGGCATTTGTTTCAATGCTGCCTGGATTTATTCAGAAATGAGCCGAGAAGTCAGTACTATAAAAATGACTAAATGCAAACATAAAAAATTAAACCTTTGTACCTTGGACGAAGCTGATGGTTATCTAGCTGCAACCTCATCTCCATTTTTATTGGAAGCAAATTACGCATCTATGTATGATTCAAATGGTGCTTCATTTTATTCTTCGCATTCTGAGTGTGTGGGGTTTGGGTGCTATGGTTAACTTTGCACAAGCAAGATGATAAAGCTTGCTTTTAGGCTTTGTATGTTCTGTTCACACAGACAAACTGACTGACTAATATGCATACAATCATAAGATTCATGCCAGCTCTAAAATCAACTGCTATTCCACAGAGACCAGTTGATTCAGACCAAATCTGTTGCCCACAAATATGCACAGATCTTACCATTTCTTAAACAAGAAAAATAAAAATATTTTCCTCCTTCCTGCTACTTTCTCAAGCCCTAGCCAATTTCTGCCTTATTAAACATTTTTATTGGAAGGTAAAAATGTTGAAGTCATATAGAACCAAGTAAAATAGTGGTTACCAGGGGCTGAGAGGTAGGGAAAATGGGGAGGTGTTGGCCAAAGGGTACAAATGTGTAGCTGTAAAATGAGTAAGTTCTGGAAACCTAATTTACACATGGTGACTATACACAGATAATAATAAGGTATTGTATACCTGAAACTTGCTGAGAGTAGATCTTAGGTATTCTCATGAGACACACACTAAAAGGTATCTGTGTAAGATGCCAGATGTATTAATTAGTTTCACTGTGGTGATCATTTTATAATGTATATCAAAACATCATGTTAAACACCTCAGATACACAGTATCTTTTATCGGTCAGTTATTTTCAGAAAGAAAATAATTGAGTTCAACAAACATGTTTTAGACAGAAATTTGAGATAGACTTTACTTAACACTCCTATCAGCCCTACATTGTAGGTAAGACCCTCATCTTGCATATGATAAAATAGGCACAAAGAAATATCTAAAGTCAAAGCACAAATGTGGGAAAGAGTTGGGATTCAATCTAGACCTTCTAACTGAATATCCAGGGATATTTTCATGAGTTCAGTAGTTATCAATGTGCGATCACCTAACCAGCAGCTCAACATCATCATCCTGGAAGTTGTTAGAATGAAAATGTGGGGTCCTCACTTTAGACCTATTAAAAAATCAGAAACTCTAGGGATGTGGCTCAATCATTTACATAATAAACCTACAGGTGGTACTGATGAATGCTCAAGGTCAAGAAGGACTGAACAAGTCCAGAAGTCTTCTGTTTCTCTCTTCAGAACTCTTTTGAAAGACAGAGGATGCCAGTAAGACTCAGAAACCACTCCCTCTTTAACAACTGTGTTTATGCCTACAGCTCTTCTAAAGGGCACAGCGTGTGTTTTCCGTTTTCCATTCAGCAAATATTTATTAAGCACATTTGATGAGCACTGCATTGGATGCTATGAATATATAGGCCCAGACAGAATTTCTCTGTGTTCAGAGAATAACGATGATACTAAAACAACACTCACCACAAGCACTTCCAGAGACTTTGCCTCAATCCTCCTTAATCCCTAAACCATCTGATGCTATTGACCCTCTTCCTTCAAGGAACTCTCTTTACAACTCTGTACTTCAGCTGGTGGTTTGTTTTTTATTAGCTTTACTTTCTCACTTTCACTTCATCAGTTAAGTCCTTCTCAATGTTTCATTTGTAGACATCTCCTTTTCTCTTTATGTATTCCCTCTTGTTGATTTTCTCAAACTTGCCATTCCTTCTCATTTTTCTGCTTATCCTAATTTTTCTGCTTATCCTAACGACACCTTCATTTTTCCACTGAGACAAAAAACCTCAAGGATCTCTTTGCCCTGATCCCAATCCCTCAGAATCTGCATTTAATCATAGGTCAAGTCCTCAAGTTTGTACTCTGGTGTGTCTAACACCTCCTCATTTTCATTCCTATCGCCACTAGATCAGTTCAAGGAGTATTTCACAAACCACTTATCTGGGCTTCCCTTCTCTGTCTCTAGCATCCATCCCAATACAATAGGCAAAAACTTCTTTATAAATATTATATCACTAGCTTTCTTCATAACTCTTATTGGTTCCCCATTATTCATGTATTCCCCATTATTCAAACTCAGGAGTGTCTTTTAGGAAGGCTCTCTACAATATAATTCCAAATAAACTTTTCCAGGCATAGCTTCGCTACACACTCCATAAACTTCAACAAAAAAGACCTCACTGTTTTCCAAAAGCAACCATTTTTCCCCGATTTCTGTCCATGCATTTCTTTCTCCTAACTAGTTCATCCTTGTATTATTGCTTGTTGGTAGCCATATGACACAACTAAAATAACACCTCCATGGTGCCTTCCTATTTCCACCAGTGATATGATTTCGTCATTCAGTTCTTCACTGGATCCCCATAGTACTTTCCTTGTTTTTTCCAGGTTGTTTATCCCTCTTCTTTGCATTGGAAATTTGGCTTGGCTGGCTTATCACCTGCCTCAAGTGTTGAATGTCTTTTGCTGCCCCAAACAGTAACTTTCTCCAAAGAGAAACTTAATAAATATTGGTTGAATGTTGTTAATATTTGTTTTTCTTCTTCTGTTTATTCTTTACCTATCACTCTTGATCCCATTTTGCTACTAACATTTGATTCACAAATATCCCTTAGCTTCTATCCCAAAGATCCAGAATTTACTTTTCATGAGTCTAATTCAAATATACTTTCTGTGCCTTTCATCTCATCTTGTCTTAAACTCAGTTCCCAGGAGTCACGAGAAGTTTTTATATAGTTTGTAAATTAGCATCCTAATGATGGTGGGACTAATATGGGCAGATCTAGATTAAAATGTCTCCTCTGTATTCCCTTTCCTTTATTTTCTATTAGTCTCACAGGGCCTCATTTTCTGGGGGGGATAAAAAGCTAATTTTTCCTACCTGTCAGATTGACTGTAAGAGCCAAATAAGACAAAGAAATGAAAATGTCTAGCAAAATAAGGCATGGCCGATTCATCCTTAATATTTGGGAATTGAAAGGATCCATGTTCATTTTACAGATGAAGAAACTTAGGCCCAGCTCCATGGATTCAGCAGCTGAAGGTTACCAGAGCAGAGCTGACACCAAAATAATTGTCTCTTAACTCCCTGCCTGGTCCTTCCACAAATAAATGATGCGAAATCCCTCCTGTGACCAAACTCGGTCCATTTCCTGGAGGCCTATGAGGGAGCCAGTGTGGAGCAGGCATGGGCCTATCCCCAGTCCCTCCCCTCACTCACGGGTACAACCAGAATTTAGGTCCCCTCCTGTTACACAGACAGCCGCACACAGCCTGGTAAGCAGTTTTAGCCACAATGTCAGGCCCCTAGCAGCAGCAGTAACATCCTGGATGATTTCTGCACAGCTGGGCTGACTCAGGGCTGACTCACTTGGTGATGAGGGCAGGAGAGGCAATGATAAGCTGCTGGTGTCTGACCTTTCAGCCCTTGCCCTTGTCTCCTGAGTGTGTGAAGGCGTCTCTGGGGCAGCTGTGACACCCTGTGGCCAGGTCGGCTCATCACAGCAGAGTGTCATTTAATAAAATAGAAAGTGCACAGGGCAGATGCCTGGGGTGGGGGGGAAGGAGGGTGCTTGCCTAAATTTGTGGATTATTCAGACCTTTGGCTCCAGCTCAGGCTCACTATTCTTCCAACATCCTGCCTCACTTCCACCCTTAATCAGATTTATGTATCACCTTTTGGGCCTTGATTACTTCAGAATATACCAGAGAAAATAGTTAAAAAGAACTGAAAAAGTAAAGGCCACAGAAAATTACTCAGAATCAATATTGAACACCTCTGGAAGTCAGGGGCCGTGTCTTCCTCTCCATGGAGTCCTCCCCAAACCATCAAGAGCACTGTATACTGCAGGTGCCCAATAAACGTTACTGAATTTTGAATGTGTACCAACGTTCAACAGCTTGACCAAAGGTGAGTAAGTGGTATTACATGCGATCTATCAATATAAGCTAATCTCATACTTTAAAAATTCAATTTTAGGCTGGGCATGGTGGCTCACGCCTATAATCCCAGCACTACGGAAGGCAGAGGTGAGATCGCCTGAGCTCAGGGGTTCAAGTCAAGCCTGAGCAACATGGCAAGACCTCGTCTCCACAATAAATCAAAAAATTAGCCACACGTGTGGCACATGCCTATGGTTCCAGTTCCTTGGAAGGCTAGGGCAGAAGAATCATGTGAGCCCAGCAGGTCGAGGCTGTGTTGGCCATGAGCTTGCCATTGCATTCCAGCCTGGGCAACAGGGTGAGATTCTGACTCAAAAAAAAAAAAATCAATTTTAGATTTGACTTGGTCTCAATTGTGAGTTGCTAGCATTGGGAACAAGAAGTGTTACCTCTCTATACCTGCCTAGAGATGTTTAGAAGAATTTTACATGCATGCCCTGATAAAGGACAATTCATTACAGCAGCAGTCCCCAACCTTTTTGGAATCAGAGACAGGTCTTGTGAAAGATAATTTTCCATAGACTGGGGGTTCAGGGGAGTGAGATGTGTAGTCAAACCTCACTAGTAATGTTAATCTGTATTTGCAGATGGTCCCCAGGGCTAGCATCACCGCCTCAGCTCCACCTCAGATCATCAGGCACTAGATTCTCATAAGAAGCATGCAACCTAGACCCCTTGCATGTGCAGTTCACAGTAGGATTTGTGCTCTTATGAGAATCTTATGCCACCCCTGATCTAGCAGGAGGAGGAGTTTAGGCGGTAATGTGAGTGATGGGGGTGACTGTAAATACAAATGAAGTTTTGCTTGCTTGCCCACCATTCACCCCCTGCTGTGTAGCCTCATTCCTAACAGGCCATAGAGTGGTACCAGTCCATGGTCTGGGGGTTGAGGACTCCTACATTATAGGACAATTGGACAAAGTGATTCATACAAGTCTTTGCTTTCTTTGATTTCCCATGTCTATGTTCAGCTTTCCTTCGCTCTGTCTCCCTTCTTCCAGTACTCTTAATCTGTATTATTTCTCTTATGGAAAGGCTCCTAGTTTTATTTTTTGTGTGTGTGCTTGCTTTCATTCTTTGAGATAATTTTTTAAAAATAAAATACATAACTTTAAATTTTCAACATAAGCTCCCTCAAGTTCAAGATGCTTTTGTAGGAGATGATATCAGTCCTTTAGTTCATTCCTAAAGAACTGAAAGTTCTGAAAATTTAGCCTTTTCAATGCAGTTTTTCTTCTTCTTCTCCTTCTTCTTCCTCCTTCTCTTCCTCTTCCTCCTCTCCCCCTCCTCCTCCTCCTTCTTCTTCTGAAAAAAGGTGGGTGCCTTTCACAGACTTTTTAACATTAGGAAATAAAAAGAAGTCAGGAAGAGCCATATCAGAACTGGAAGGTGTACGCTTAATTATTTCCCATGGAAAGTCTTCCAATATTGCCCTGTTTAGATGAGAGGAATGAGCAGGAACATTATCAAGGTGTAGAAGGATTCTCTGGTGAAACTTTCCAAGATGTTTTCCTGCTAAAACTTTGGCTAACTTTCTCTAAACACTCTCATAATAAGCAGATATTATTGTTCTTTGGCCCACCATAAAGTCAACAAGCAAGACGCTTTAAGCATCCCCCAAAACTGCTGCAATAACCTTTGCTCTTGACTGAACCACTTCCACCTTCTGGTCTGTGACCTTCTGGTCTGCCATTTGATTGTTGTTTGTCTTCAGAATCATACTGGTAAAGCTATGCTTTAGCCTCATTGCAATTCTTAGAAGAAATTCCTCAGGATCTTGATCCTACTTGTTTAAAATTTTCTTTGAGGAAATATTTCCTTAAATAAAGCAATGTGGCACAGAAATTCATGAGACTGGAATGAGATTGTATCTAACTGTGCCTCTTCTAGGTGAACTGCACAGCAAAGCCCGCCTGAGTTTGGTCTCAGGTGAGTAGATAGTAAAAGCAACAGTGGTGTATGCATAATGGCATCCCTCAATGTGAGCAAACTCACTCAATAGAATTTGGAAGATTATACAATTATTTAGAAAAGTACTATCGTGTCACTTGTACTGAAGGGATTGACAGACTGAAATGCATCTCTTGTCATATGCTGGTTCCTAAAAGTGTCTTGGAGTATTCCTGTCTATTAGATAAAAATAAAATAAAGAGACCAAGGACAAGCAGTCAGAGCTGGTGACATTCCCCGGGTTGGAGAACAGTTTAGATAGTGGGCATAGAGAATGGCAGTAGAATGAGCTTAGAGTTGGAAAAGGAGGCAAAAGTTCAGTGTACTGTTTAGGGAAAAGCCTCTCTCAAGTTGTGTTTCCTCTGTTCTCATATCACAACAATCAGCAACCCAGAAGAAGATTTCTGTGAAAGGTCTAAGAGGTTTTCCCCACACACCAAGCAACAGCCCCAGGGTGTCCTCCAATTCAGTTCAACATTATCTACCTGGAGATAGCATCATATCCCATAGGTTGAGAGCTTAGTCCCTCAAAATGACTCCTTTCCTCCGGTTACAAGTCTGGACCTTCAGAACTTCTGACCTACTGACTTCAAGTCGGGGTTTTCACAACCCCCTCTTGGATTCAATTAATTTGCTTGAGCAGCTCACAGAACTCTGGGAAATACATTTACTGGTTTATTATTTTCTAATTAATGTATACAAATAAACTGCCAGATAAAGAGATACATTAGGTGAGGTCTGAGGGGATAGGGCATGGAGTTTCCATGCCCTACCCAGGTGCAATCCCCTCCAGGAACTTCTTATGTGTTCAGCAGTCTGGAAGCTCTCTGAATCCTGTCCTTTTGGGTTTTTATGGAGACTTCATTAACAGAGGTGTGATTGACAACTGTAGAAATGTTTTTGAACAAAAAGATTATGCTTTCATACTAGTGGGGACACTCAGCAGGGCCTGTCTATTCAGACTTCACTTGGCCTCTCTATGCAACATTTCTTCCCCCAAAGTATAGAGCAGGACCCTCTCTGGAATGATGGTCTTTTGACTCACAGTCAGATTAGAGGCCAGCCTTGGGCAAGTGAAAGAAGGGCAGAAGAAGGTCACAGACAGAGAGATTCTGTTTCCTGAGACCTGTTCCTGAGGCCTAAAAGGCCCCAACATTATTTTAATAGATTAGCAAAGAGGATAGGAGTTATGAGCCAGGAACACCACAGTACTCTAGACAACTGCCCTAGTGTCTGAAGAACCAGCCATGGTTGTCTCAGTTCACACTGCTGGCTGTTTTTTTGAATCACAGCTGGTGGCAGCTGTTGCCCTTGAACATTGTGCTCTGCCAGCTCCATGGGATCTCAGTCAGCAGCGGTTGTGAAAATCAAATCACAGCCCTGGCCAACTAGGCATTCTATTATCAGGCTTTTGCCTCTTCCTCCAAATTCTACCCCATGCCTCTCTGCTTTATACATCCTGACTGTCCTGCTTTTTCTCCTTTTACTTCAGGGTGTTTGCACTTGCTGTTCCATCTGCCTAGCATGTGTATCCCCCAGACCCTTGTGTGAAATCACCCCTCACTTCATTCAGAATTTGCCTTAAATGTTGCCTTTTTAAAGCTCCCCATTCCCTCTGCCATCTATTTTGCTTTATCCTTTTGTCTGTTTTACTTTTTCTATATTTTATATACAGCTTCCTGGAATTATTTTACATATTAACTTATTGTCTATCTTTCCATGAAGACTGAGCTCTTATCTCTTTTGGTCAGTGTTTAGTACTTAGTGATTGTTGAATAAATATTTACTGATGGTAAAAACTACTTGGGCCCATCTGATTTGTGACCGAATCACTTTCTTTTCAAAAATATCAACCTCTTCTTGCAGATGAATTATTTAGGACGAAACTTATTTCTAAATTTCATATAGTGCTGTAGTTTTAGATCTTCGAGAATTAATTTTCTAGTGTGTAAAATAAGGTTGTGTTTATTTTCTAAAAAGCCATACTGAAGGAGTAATGGAAATTTTGGTAAAGATAATATTTATTGGTCACTTAATATATGCCATGATGCTAGAGGCTTTCCAAATGTTTTATCATATATTTCTCTCAATAGTTATTCTGATGGACGATATTATTCCTGTTTTACAGGTGAAGAAACTGAGGGTCAGAGGAAATAAACAACTTGCCTAAGGTTGTAGTGGACTGAATAATATTCTCCCAAAAGATATGCCCAACCCTTAGCCCCTGTACCTGTTAATGTGACCTTATTTGAAAGCAAGGTCTCTTCACATGTAATTAAGGATCTCAAGATGATATCATACTGAATTTAAGTGAGCCCTAAATCCAATGATTGGTGTTTTTTAATAAGAAAAACAGAGACAGAGACATACAGAAAAGGTGACTATACCAAGATGAAGACAGAGATTGGAGTAATGCATCTGCAAGTCAAGATCACTACAGATTGTTGGCAACCAGGATAAGCTAGGAGAGGGACATGGAACGGGATTTTTGGCCTCCAGATCTGTGAGAGAATGCATTTCTTTTGTCTTAAGCCACCAGTTTTGGTAATTGGTTATAGCATCGTTATTTAACTAATACAAAGTCTTGGACTGGTCAATGGAAGAGCAAAGATTTGAACCTGGATCTATTGAATCCAAAGCCTGTACATATTTCACTATCCCAGTCAACTTCCCTGATTTCTATAGCAGGAAAGTTATCCTTGATCAGCACACTATAACAATAAAAAAATATTTAAAAGCAGAGTCCTATAACCAAATGAAATCTGTAAGCATGGCTGTTACTTTTGGTCATAGTATCATCTAAATTCATGGCCAATGTGCAAAGACCACACACAAAGGAAACTCTCAGTTGATTCCAAATTGAAAGGGATGCAAATACCAGAAAAGAAAGAAGAGAGAAGCAGAGGAACTTAGCAGCAATAACTACAAGAGCAGAAAATAATAAAGAGATTTAACTGGAGGGAAAAGAGCAGCCCCTCCCTTTGAAGGAAAATATTCAAAGCACACAGCAGACTTGAAAAGGAGTCGTGAAGAGAGACATGCAGGCGGCAAGTCAGATTTAGACCAGTCATGCAATTCTGTAGGAAAAAAAAAATAGAAGTTAATATCATATCGAAGTTCACTTTCAGAGGTGGAAAAATCACATAGCTGGCAGGTTGCAAAGTCCCTTTTTACGAGGCTCTAATGAGAAGAGAGGTTACTTCAGAGTCTCTTCAAACCAGGAAGTGGAAATGTATCAGAGCAAGGTAGGAAACTGATGAAAGGGTTAAACAAAAGGGATGCATGTAGAGGATAGATTGATTTCTGGGGACAGATTAAAAACACTAAATATGTATCCTTGATGAGGTGATAATTAAGGTCACTGGGGAAGCCACAGGAGCTGTCTGGGAAGAGATGTGGAAGGCCAGCATGCAAGCAAGTGTAGAATAGCCTAGAGGATCCTACGCAGGCAGGCAGGTAAGTGGGAGTGATGGGGTGTGATCCACAAAGGGGCATTCACAAAGTCTCAGTGTAACCTCTTGACAGGGTGAAGTTTATTGCTTCTCTGTGTAACTCAAATTTCAAGTGACCTTTTGCCGTTCCATGAGTGAAGTCATTTCCTTTGAGGAAAGGTGCTATAATAAATGTAAACATGTAAGTCTGAGCTGGACAGAGTGTTAGAAAAATAAATACATCTCAGAATCTTCCTGCCCCGATCCTCCAGAGACACACTGGATGTGACCTCATAGATCTTTCTTTTCATCTTCTACTTATGGGAATTGTACCTGACACCACCAATTTGGTGGCCCCCTTCCATCTGGGAAACTCACAAATAAGTGCTATTACTGGTGACCACACTCTTTTAATAAAAACACTTGGAGGTCAGTCTTCACCCACCTTTCCTGGAAGAAGTTATGTGGCTAATACTGGAGTGTCTGGAAAACCCTTGATCAGGAAAAACTAGGTTCTGATAACAGAAATGAGCCTTAACTCTGTCCAGAAGTATACAGGAGTAGACCTCTGTATAAATCAAGACTTTGCCCATTTTCTCTGCATGTGCATATATACCTCAGTTCCTTTGAGTCTTGATTATATATTATTTAAGGCTCAATCCAAATGGTCCCTCCTCTGAGAGATCTTTTCCTGATTCTCAGGTCTGCAGTGAGCCCTTCCTGCCCTGGGTGTTGTAGTTCTAACTTACTGTTTGTGACAGTCTCCGCTACTGATCTCATTCTTCTTTTGGCGATTCTAGCCCAGGGTCTAGGAATCAGAGGTCAAAAGAATGAGAGCCACTGTTCACCTCCACAGCAAGCCCACCTGCTAGGACCATGCTGGCCAGCAGAGTCTAATTACCTATAAATAGAAAAGACACTAAGGGTGATTTTCTCCTGGCTGTGAATTAACTAAAAAGGTCACCCAAAATGTGATTTTTCTCCCTGAGGAACAATGATATCAAAAGCTAATGAAATCTGAACTTTATCATTTTCCACCAAACTTTTGTCTTTTTTTGGATATTAAAAGAGAGGGAAAAAGGGAAGAACTAGAAGTCAGGAGTTAGAACTTAAGAGGCTCTTCCATTAATAGGTAATCTTTGACATTAGGCCACACACCAGGGTAGCTGTGTCATTGGTAAATTGAAAACATTGTAGGCAGCTGGGTGAAGATAGAGGTCAAGTCTATTAAATAAGATATATTGAGTACCGATTACGTACTTGACATTCTAATTGAAAATAAATATCTTTTGGTTCTGGTATGGTGCTTCATTCATAGTAAGAAGTCGATATATAGTAGCTTTAAAATGAAGGAATGAAGAGATTTGGACAAGATTAGTGCCTCTCCTGGCCACAGACCCTTGGGGACCCTAATTATAGAAGGGCCTACAAAATTTTCCAAACTGAAAATTATAATTTTCAATTTTAGGACCTAAATGATTTCTAATGATACTACTGCCTACATTTGTTCTGGGTTCCGGGCAATTATAAAATAGGAGAAGGACTTATAGCCCAAGGGAAGGAGTTAGTGCCAGTGCCCAGCAAAACAGGGAAGTACCTCCAAGCAGCAGGATCCATAGAGAATATATTCAAAGGAGAACAAAATAATGGTCTTATAAAACTTCCATATTTCAACAAATCAATATATAATTCACTTCCCCATTCTCTGATGGAGTGAGAAATGGGAGTCTAGTATCAAATAAACCTGCATGTCTTTTACCACAATCTCTGGTTTAGTGGTTCTCAAATTTGAGATACCTAAGAAAAATTTATAGCTTTGATACTTCATATTAATATTCATTTATACAGCACTAACAAGATGCCACACTTTTGGAAAAGCTAATTAAAATGCAGATTTCTGGCCCCATTCCTAAGGATTATCATTCAGTAGGTCTAGAGCTGAAGCCCAAAAGCATATATTTTTAATAAAAAGCCCAAATGAGTCTGATGAATGTGGCCCTGGGACAAAACCTGGGGAAAGATATTTTAACTCCATTCTCTTTATCACCTTAATAGAGCTGCCCAGTTAGTGGCTCAGCCTGTAATCCCAGCACTTTGGGAGGCCGAAGCAAGTGGATTGCCTGAACCCGCAGGTTCGAGACCAGTCTGGGCAACTTGGCAAGACATCATCTCTACAATTAAAAAAAAAAATTCAGACTGCCTTGCTCCTGCGCAGGTTTTTGTGCCTTTTTTTTTTTTTTTTTTTCCGTGAACTCTCCTGCGCCTGCACGCTCTAGGACTAAGACCGAGGAGGCGGCTGCCAGGCTGTGCAGGCGATTCGGCCATATGTTAAAGAATCCATACATCATTAAGAAACAGCCTGTGGAGATGGGGCAAGATGGCGACGGCATAGGTGAACTGGTGAGACTCTCTGAACGGACCAAGACTGCAAACTGCTGAATAGACAGACT
This sequence comes from Carlito syrichta, assembly GCF_000164805.1. Classification (NCBI taxonomy): domain Eukaryota; kingdom Metazoa; phylum Chordata; class Mammalia; order Primates; family Tarsiidae; genus Carlito; species Carlito syrichta. The sequence goes on from NW_007250718.1 coordinate 294,062, forward strand.
GTAAAGCAGAGGGAAAAGTGAACAAAACCAGAAGACCCTCATAAGGAAGAACAGGTCATTGCAGAAGAGAAATAAAAGCAACCCCACCTTCCCTCAAAAACAGAATTGAAGAGGGGGAGGGAAAGGGGTAAAGGGAGAAAAATCTACAGAAATGAAGAAAAACCAAAAGAAGAGTATGGGTCTCTCCCAGACGCCTGGGAGAGCAGACACTGAGAAAACTGACTTTGGAATACAAACAATGAAAAGTCCCCAGAATGAAGGGTCTCAAAAGCAAATGTAGATATCAAAACAATAATGGAGAGATTAAAAAGAATTGAGGAGACACAAGAAGAAACTAGGAAGGAGCTGATATCTGAGATAACAGTAATAAAGAATACTGTGAATGAAATAAATAACAAATTGATAAGCATGGAAAGCAGAATTACCCAAGCTGAAGAAAGAATCTCAGAGCTTGAGGACCAAAATATAGAAATAACCCAAACTCTTAAAAACACAGAAAATAAGCTCAAAAAGACAGAACAAAACCTTCAAAAGATGAGTGACTACCTCAAGAGGCCTAACCTAAGAATAATCGGACTCCCCGAGGCAGAAAGAGAAACAGAGACCACATTGGAACAAACTTTCCACGAGATCATTCAAGAAAATTTCCCTTATCTAATCAGTGATACAAAAATTCAAACACAAGAGATTCAGAGAACCCCCACAAGACAACAAATGAGAAGATCAACTCCTAGACACATAATAATTCGCCTAAATAAAGTAGGCACAAAAGAAAAAATCTTAAAGGCAGCAAGAGAAAAAGGCCAGATCACCCACCATGGAAGG